>NW_015634502.1:1136502-1139638 GCF_001515625.1 Sinocyclocheilus rhinocerous
ATTAACGCTCTATGCTGAACTGGAGAGTATTTACCATACAGCCTATATATCACTGGCCAGATACATCAAACCTCAGAGGGAGGTGGGAGTGAGAGAAAGGGGGGCTGAATAATTCCTTCTCTCCCTCGCTCTTTTTCTATCATGATTAATTACGGTGAGCTGAGCCTGACCAGCTCATTTATTGATTGGCTTTAATGCCTGATCCCAAGGGATCATAGAAAAGCCGAGGGGAGGCTCAGTTCTCCATTTTTTTTCTCTCTTGTTCTCATTTTAAAAGTCATCTTTATTTTATTTAATCTGTTTAGTTTGTGTATATGTGTGTACATGTTGTTAGGTTGATATATTTCCTATCTGTGTGATTATAGCTGCTGATGTTAGATTCTGGAAAGCGTTCCTGGCAGCACTGTTTACAAATAAGAAATCACTGTCCAATTGGTAGTATGTTTCTTTGGGGGAAAAAAAAGTTACAATTTTTTTAAAAATTATTTTTATATTGAAATGTTTCAGTTGTCATTTCCTGTCTTCTGTACTTCATAATAGTGGGAAGAAGGCCAAAAAAAAAAAAAAAACCCCAAATTTAAAAGGTTAATAATTCCTTTAATGGCTAAGCTGTATTTGTAGTAGTCAAGAAACATTTTTTAATTATTATTCTCAGTGTTGGAAACAGTTGCGCTTAGAGCTGCACGATTAATCGTTATAAGATTGCGATCTCGATTCAGACAACCACACGATCTCATTTTTAAATGACCACGATTCTCCCGTGTCTGTTAAACCTTTGACAAAGTCTTACCGGATCATTCAAATCTGCGTTCGCACTGCCACTGACACACAGAGAACAGTTACCATGTTTGGTTAAGAAACAACTTCACAAACAGTCTTTTCAACTACACAGTATTATTTCTGTCGTACAATCATTCTTATTATCACAGAAATACTGGGATGAAAGTTTATAATTCAGATATAAACATTGATGTCTATGGTAGCGCGACCAAAATAGAGCAAATCCGCGTTTGAAAGTAACTGCCACATAACGTTTGTTTCGATTGCATTGTTTCGCCACTAGGTGGCGCAAAGTGACTTAACAAATATATAATTGAATGAATCATTTATTCAAGAGAATCGTTCAAAAACGCTGATTCATCCAGTAGGTTTATGAGTGAGTCGTTGAATCATTACTAAAAAATTGATGATAATAATAATAATAATAATAAAATGTTTCTTGAACAGCAAATCAGCATATTAGAATGATTTCTGAAGGATCATGTGACTCTGAAGACTGGAGTAATGATGCTGAAAATTCAGCTTTGATCACAGGAATAAATTACAGTTTAAAATATATTCAAATAGAAAGCAGTTATTTTAAATAGTAAAAAATTTCACAGTATTACTGCTTTTGCTGTATTTTGTATCAAATAAATGCAGGCTTGGTGAGCAGAAGAGAATTCTTTAAAAAACATAAAAAATCTTACTGTTCAAAATATTTTGACTGGTAGTGTTTATTAAAATGGTTAATACTTCATTCAAATTAATTAAACACTTTTAAATAGACTGCAGCAATCATATTTTGCCACACATTATTTTGTTTAGTTCAGAATCGTGGGAGAATCGTGATCTCTATTTGAGACAAAAAAAACGTCACTCTCAATTTATCCAGAATCGTGCAGCTCTAGTCCTGTGTTTTTTGTTTTTGATTGTACTTGAGTGCAATGAATTTTGGTTGAAAAAATGAGAAACGTGTAAGAGAATCGTGATCTCAATTCCCATGGAGAAAAACCGTGATTCACATTTTAGCAAGAATCGTGCAGCCCTAGTTGCGCTGCTTAATATTTTTGTGGAAACCGTGATACTTTTTTCTGAATTCTTTGATAAATAGAAAGTAAAAAAAAAAACAGTATTTATTTGTGATGTTATGAATATAAATATTTCTTTTGATCAATTCAATGCATCATTGCTGAATAAAATGTTAATTTCTTTTTTATTTTTTTATTTTATAAATCTTACTGTCCCCAAACTTTTGAAGAGTAGTGTATATATTTGTTTTAGTTGTTTATTGTAGATCTGTTGAAGTCATTGGCATCTGCATGGCAAACCACTTCTTGCAGTAATCCTTCAGCATCATGCAGATTGTTTTATTTTATTCGGTTATGAGGTGAATGGGAAGCCAAACACTGTAAAAGTGTGACAAAATGTGCCAAGCGGAAAATGCTGTGTGATTGAGCTGAAAGGTGCAATTTGGTTGGCTTTTCTTGATGCATTTTGCTCTCAGAATAAAGCTGTTAATAGAGGAACAACATTGTGAAAAATAAGAAAAAAATCCAATAGATTTAGCTATTATGGAAAAGAAAACCATGTTGAAAAGTTATTATTAAAGTTGTTATTGTACATTGCTTAATAATTATACTAATTTGAAAAAGGCACTCTATGTCAAAAAGTTGCAGACAACTGAGACCAACTAGACCCTAACAACTAGATTTTAATGTGCAGCTCATTTCAGCACTCACGTCATTGGTCTAATCAGTCCTGAATGACTGTATTACATGATGTTCTTAGCTGGCACTAACCCAGGCATCCTGTTTGTACAAAGTCTCCTCTTGTTCTTGAACATTTCCTAGTCGAGGGCCAGATTAACAGGAACAGCTCAACAAAGTGTCCAAGTTGTCCTTACTGAGACTAGGCATGGGCCGGTATGAGATTTGACGGTATGATAACCTCAAGCAAAAATATCACGGTATTGTCATTACAGCTCTAAAATGTGTTATTTTTAAATGACTGGGTAAAAAAAAAAAAAAAACTTTTTTCCGCTGAACACAATATATTTTGTTTTTGAGCAACATACAGAATATTAGGAACAGCAGAATTTGTTTATTTTTCTTTGATTTGTTTCCTAAAAAGAAGAAAAATAAAGACTGACATCTTTATTTAACCTAAATCTGTAATTACAGTTATTTAATTTTAGTTATATAATTCATATACATATCATTTATATAATTTCATATCATTTAGTTATATAATTTCATATACATAATTTGATTTAATAATAACCCAATTTGAAGCAAAAACAAAATGTTCTGACTAGCTTTGTGAAATTATACATGCCTGAACGAAGCAAACAGCAGAAGCTCTGAATGAGATGCAG
>NW_015634502.1:1143435-1192175 GCF_001515625.1 Sinocyclocheilus rhinocerous
CTGAACACAATATATTTTGTTTTTGAGCAACATACCGAATATTAGGAACAGTAGAATTTGTTTATTTTTTCTTTGATTTGTTTCCTAAAAAGAAGAAAAATAAAGACTGACATCTTTATTTAACCTAAATCTGTAATTAGTTATTTAATTTTAGTTATATAATTCATATACATATCATTTATATCATTTCATATTATTTAGTTATATAATTTCATATACATAATTTGATTTAATAATAACCCAATTTTAAACACAAACAGAATGTTATGTTCTGACTAGCTTTGTGAAATTATACTACATGCCTGAACGAAGCAAACAGCAGAAGCTATGAATGAGATGCAGATTCACTCTCTGACAGCAGGAGGCGGTCATGGAACACCAGATACGGCGTTTCCTTGGTTACCGCTGTAAACAAAGCAGCACTGCACTGAAACACTGCTTTAATATGAACTATACAGAGACGAGATGAAAACAGAGACGAGTTGCTTGCAATAAGACAAAAAACGTCCGTTTGCCGATAGCGTATGTTCCAGGGGAAGCTCCTTAAGTTCTGCCATCCTACACACACGTGACTGACCGCTCACACCAACAGGAGGGGGAGGGGCGTGTTACTCTCTACACTGCCCTCAACCTGAGGGATTCCTACACTTTCAGTCTTTGAGGAGTCATGAAAAACAGCGCATACCGTACGAACGGTATAACGGAAAATATTAGCGGTTTTGAAACCGTGAAATTTTCAAATCGCGGTATACCTTGAAACCGGTAATCGGCCCATGCCTAACTGAGACTTACCGCTACAATCATCATTACTCTTTCATTAGCCTGTTATCCGTCTCCTCTATTGTACTGATGTCATATTAAAGTCAATTAACATGATTAGGAAATTGTGGGCTGCAGTTTCGGTGCAGTTCCTTTCACCATGGCAACTTTCCCAGGCCGTAGTTACACTAAATGCTTCATCAGTGGTGATGAATAAGTTTAGATCGAATGTGTGAGGATTTCACACTGTAGAGGTCACAACACCTGCTTGATTGGGTTTGTGTGGTCAGTGTATGATTTCTGTGTGTGGTTTCCTCTCTATTGGTCAGACAAATATCACACTCCATTGGTTGAGCCGGTTGGGGTGGTCGGGAGCAATGTTGTTAAATCTTTTGGAAAAATCAATCTTCAAATGACTTATTCAAAATTGGTACAGAAAAAAGTATTTAAATATTGAAAAATGACACACTTTGGCTTTAATTAGGGACGAAAAAGTAATTGAAATGTTAAAAGTGGACCAAACTAGGTTGAGCAGTTGAGAGAAATAAGTACTTAGCATCTGGTAAACCTTCATGAATACAGTCCCTTGAAAGAAAGTTTTGCAATTTTCTCACAGACAAATTCGGGGGAATGTGTCATCAAGTTCAAGTTTTCATCTAGTGTGGAAGGAGCTTCTTGCAGCACGGCATTGAAAGTGAGCCGCCGGGAAACGTCGCCACCTAAGAAGCTACTTTCAGCATCCCAAGGTGAGTCAGGGTTTATTGTTGTTTTTCTGCTCGGATGTGAGACCTTTCATTTGTGCCTTGTGCAGGTTTACAAGGCTGTGATGCTCCATCCAGAGAGATAATCAAAGAGCCTACACAGAAATTGAACACCACTCTCAGTAGAAGGTCTGTCTTCAGTGCTGCTACATTTCCAGCCAATTTTCTTGCATTAGTCATTGAAATACAGGTGTTTTATAGTCTTTTACAAGAACATGCTTAGTCTTTTTACTGACTATTGTATAGGAAACTTAGAAGCGAAGACCAGGAGACCCTTTTGTGTCTTCAGCAGGATTCTTTATTGAGAAAGTGCAATGTGACGCTGCAGTCATCAAAGTCTAACTAGGGATCTGTACATTGCGCTTAGAGACAAAGCACCTGGGAGACAAACTTTGCTTAACAGAATCATTCATCTGATGTCATCATCTTTACCTTAAATTCAAATTACAATGTACTTCACCTTAGATTTTTCATGTGATGTTATGTCAGATCTTAAACAGATTCTTAAATTTGTACTGTAATTCCAATGTGCAGTGTAAATAGGCATCTAAAGTTATGGGTTACTCAGTTGTGTTGGTTGAGCTGTTGTCAAACATTATGTACTGTTTTCCCATAACCAGAATTATTAATAATTTATTTGACATTTTTGTTATGAGTTGTTGTGGATTTGATCCTGAATAGTTTGAGAGAGAATTGTCATGCCCAAATGAATCACCCTTAATATGTTGGGGGGAAATAATTACAAAATGAATTACTACTAATTACTTTTCCATCACAATCTCTGCCTTCCAATTAAAAGGGAGTTTTTGCATATCTCACATTTCACAGTTTCTGATAGAGATCAGCTCCTGGTGGGTGAGATGTTTGGAGGTTGGGGGTCAGGCCCACCAGCACGACTTCTGTAGTATACTGTGCGGGTGAAATATACTCTGGTCAATTTGAATGTCTCAGTGTTTGCCAAGTCATATAGTCAAGGGCAGAATGAAAGAAGACTGTAGCATATGCTCGCTGTCTTCTTCTTGCACTCTTGCTTCTTTTAACTCCTCCTCACTTGAGCTCTACCTTCTTGGGCAAAGAGGGATGAAGCTTCTGGCCTGAGGGCCAGGCACTCGGCCAAGTCTATAATTTCTCTTTCTCTCTCTTTTCTGAGGCATGGACTCCCTACATGCATGAATCTTCAAACACCTTACCATCTTTTTATCTTTGCTTATGTCTCTGAGATTTCTTAATTAATATTGACAGATAACATAGAGCTCGTGCCATTGGTTGAGCCACGGTTGCTGTCACAGGTTGGTCAGCATGTAATGTTTTGATACTATTCAGGTGGCTTATTCATAGTTGTCTTTGTGTATTAATCTGGTATTTTAATATAAAAAATTACATGTTTGGCTTTAAATGCTTCAAAACAAATCTGTTAATATTTCATGAACTACCTTATCAACTTCTCCCATCTCTTCACAGCAGAAATGAGAATTGTTTTGACGTGTGCTGATTGTCAAAGATCTGGAGAGCAAGAGAAGAGTGGGCAGCGATGATCAGAATGTGTTCATCAGAATGTGTTACTTCCGATGAACGCTGATCAAAAGCAAAAAGATCTCCTGTGATTTTGCCCTTTAGCCAATCGTGCACAGTATTTACAAATGCGTGATGAATGCATAGTCGTGAGAACATCCATGCGTATTTATGAGGGTGGTTTTCGTAGTGCACATGTCAGCAGTTCGATTAGTCCATGTGAACCACCGTTGACATGGCAGCCTGTCCATCCGCATTATGCAGGAAGTCAATCTAAAGTTGATTGGTTCTGTCTCCTGAGATCTCGTTTCTGTGTCTAAATACTTCGAAGTGGCTGAGGCTGCCGATCAAACTTTAAATATGTGTGTATATATAGTTTTTTTAATTCAGTGTTTGAAGTGATTTTTGATTTATGAGTGGAGTGAGCTGTCAGAAAGAGAGCAAGATGTGAGATAATTGGTCATCACTTGTCTTTCTCTCCATTGTTTTGTCATATCAGGATTAATGAGAAGAAATATATTGCATTTTGGAGTTTCTCCAAAAACCTCCTAACATTTGATTAAAAAGGTGTGAGTGAAAGTTACACATGAGGGAATAAGAGGGCGCATAGAGAGGAGAGGAGGCGTCAATGAGAGGGAGGGTGTAAGACAGTCAGAAAGTGAGTGAGAGAGAGAGAGAAAGTGTGTTGGATGGGGTGATGAGTTCACACATGCAGCAGAAACAGATTGAGCATCAGACGGAGGCATTACTGAGAAACATGTTGTCACCCAACAGTGTGGTCACCTTCACTCAGCAAGGAAACGTCACCACATACACTGACACATCTCTGGATGTCCTCTTTGACAGTTCCAGTCCAACAACTGTACCTGATGTGCAATGTAGAGAGAATGCTATTTTATTGTCGTTCAGAGAATGAATGGAATTAATTTCTGAATATTTAAGCATTTTATAACTTGGTTAAGTATCCATACTAGTGTCTGAGTGATAGATTTTATTTGGATAGATACACTAATAGATTTTTTTTTAACAAATCAATACCTTTATTCAGCAAGGCCACCTTAAATTGATCAAAAGTGACAATGAAGACATTTATTAAGCTACAAAAGATTTATATTTCAAATAAATTCTGTTCTTTTAAACTTTTTATTCATCAAAAAATACGGAAAAAAAATTGTATCACAGTGTCCACAAAACTATTAAGCTGCAGAACCATTTTCAAAATTGATAATAAGAAATGTTTCTCCAGCACAAAATCAGCATATGAGAATGATTTCTGAAGGAAACTGAAGACTGGAGTAATGGCTGCTGAAAATTCAGCTTTGCCATCACTAGAATCAATTACATTTTTAAATATGTTAAAATAGAAAACAGTTATTACAAATTATAAAAATATTTTGCAAAATTACTTTTTCAAAAACATTAAAATCTTACTGACCCCAAACTTTTGAATGGTAGTGAAAGTGGCCCATTGTGGATTTATTGTAATCCAATTGTTTTGATACTGATAGAATTTTAAGATTAAATGTGTAATTTTTTCATGTTAAATGTTATGAATGTTAAAATAATAAGCTTACAGAAAGTTAGTGAGTTGAGGGAGAGTTTTACTCACTAACACGTCATTCCAAACTTGTATGACTTTTAAATGAGCTCCAAAAATTGCACAAAAAGCACATTAAAAGTATCATGAAAGTCATATTGCACTATATATATTTTTTTATTATTTTCATTTAAGCAACAGCTTTTTAATCTGTGGGGGTTTTTTTTCATTTAAAAAGAAATGCATCCTCGGAGTCAAGCATGTTAATTATAGAGTCTCTTGTCACATCCCTCTGATTATCAGACAGGTTAATCATTAATGTTCCCTTCACAAAATAAAAAATCACCAGGCAGGTTTGATATCTGTTGTTCCAGACAGGGAGGTGAAAATCCAGCTGATTAAAAGAGAATTGATTAATTTACACTTATTTGTTCACCCAGTTCCCATAAGCACAGATGGTTTAGCACATTCTGTAAAGAGTTACATCACCACTGTTGGTGTTAAATCCCAAGCGCCCAATTTCAGACTCTCACAGGATTTCACACTTGTCAGTCGCTTATCTTATAAAAATCAGTTACCAAAAACAAGAGTGAATCATAAAAAGTGTCTGGTTTAACATAAGGCAGCTTATGGCCTTCTCATCCAAGCATCTGGTAATTGTGTTTGAGGAGGTTTAGATCAAACAAAGGAGCACAAATGTGCAGCAGTCGTTGCAAATGAGAATCTGTCATTCAGTTTTCTCATACTCTGGCCCTGTTTACACCCACTGTTAACATCCGTCTTAGGTGATCCGATCACAGGTGGTCAGACGAGAAGATTGTCAGTTACACCTGTTGGTAACGCGTGTCTCTTGTGACCAGCAAGGATGCATCAAATTGATTAAATTAACAGTAAAGATATTGACGCAAAAATAATGTTTTGCATTAATTATGTGCTTTTGAACTTACTATTCATAAAAGAATACTGAAAAAAATGTATCATGTTTTCCATAAAACTATTAAGCAGTTCAAATATTTTGAACATTGATAATAAAAATAAATGTTTCTTGAGCAAGAACACAGCATATTAGAATGATGTCTGAAGGATCATGTGACACTGAAGACTGGAGTAATGACTGCTGAAAATTCAGCTTTGCCATCAAAGGAATAAATAGAAAATGGTTATTTATATTTCTAATAATATTTCACAATATTTCATTTTTTTGTACTAAATTTTTTATCAAATAAATGCAGCCTTGGGCAAGAGACTTGTTCCTGCATATTAATAAAGCACAAATATAAAAATAAGTAAAAAACAACAACAAAAAAAACACCCCATTTATCTCCAATATGCTTAATTTTCATTTCAATTTTTTTAAGATAGCTTCAGACATTTTTTAAATTGTACCTGATTACCTGTAGTCACTGCATCACATAATTTGTAGTCCCTTTCAAAACTCCATGTAACCTGTTTTTTATTTTGTTTTGTTTTTCATTGACAGGTGAGTAGACAGGCCATTGAAGTTGTATGTGGCCATATGCTTTTTAAATTACAACTGAATCTTATATAGTTTCAGTATATAAGATTACACCTTGTGCGAGGTGATCTTATATAGATCACCTTGCACAATTCTTTGTATCCTTTTTAGAGACTGATGTTAATTCTGGGTATAAACCAGGTCTCTGTGTGAGGTCATTCGTAGTGGTGTATAGAGCTGACCTCATTATCTGACCGAGCGAATGATGTTCTGTTCACTGTGACTCTAACCTCATCTCTTGCCCAGCCCAAACCCTTTCTACCACTGCCAGGCTTACGTGACAAATGCGATTCATTCGGTGGGTCATTCAGGCTGTCTTAACACCATGAATGCATATGAGTATTGGCCCCATAGCCTAAGGCCGTCACAAATGCCACCCTGAACCTTAGCAGTCCTCAGAGTCCACATTTTGCTGACGTAATGCTGTGTAAACTGGGATAGTAATCTGCTGTGAACAAATGGGGCAACTTTTGGTCTCATGGACAATGCACAGCTATTGTAAGTCCTAGCATGTGATGGAAAAAGAGAAAAAAATATGTGTCATTTGCATGGTATTGATTTTTAGCTAAACTGATCTATTGTCATTAGCTATTGTGAGTTATTTAGCAACTCAACTCAACCTATGACATTATTTAACACAATTAGAAACCTGTCGTGAAGGAGATACTTCAGTTTTTGCAAATATAAACAGTTGAGGAGGAAATTAATGTTTAAAGTGCTCTAATTTGTATTTTATTTGCTTGACTTTCAGATGAACGCATCTTGGAGCCGACGGCTTCGACGCTGCAGTCTCCACGCGGCCCAGCGGTAAGTCACTCGAAATCATCACACGCTAAAATTCTTGTGCTCTCTCCCAGGACTCAGTTTGTTTCTGTGTCACCAGAATGGCAGCAGTTTTAGAACAAGCTCTGCTGTATCCCGAATGTGATGTTGTAATGTCTCTGAGAATCTGCACTAGACAGAATCAGAACGGCCTTATTGTCATGTTCTGTTGACCTGAGCAGATGGGCACTGGTTTCTGTGAGTTACGGCAGCATTGCACCATGAAAACTTGAGAAGTCTTGGGGAGGGTTTGCAAACTGAAGAAAGAGGCATTGAAGGCCAGCATGGAGAATGTACCACTATTCTTCAGATAGCACACTGTGTTCAGTTTCACTTCTCACAGAGACTCAAGAGGCTCACGAGCCCTGCCCAACTGCAGATCTACGAGGTGTACAAATATACCTAGCCAACTATCAGATCAACATTTTTGGCCTGTTCATTTTAAAGCAGGGATGTCCGATCCTGCTCCTGAAGAGCCAACATCCTGCAGATTTTGGTTTCCAGCCTGTCAAAAACACAGTAATCCCGAAGACTGTGATTAGCTGGTTCAGGTGTATTTAATTAGGATTGGAGTTAAACTCAACAG
Organism: Sinocyclocheilus rhinocerous; assembly: GCF_001515625.1. Taxonomy (NCBI): domain Eukaryota; kingdom Metazoa; phylum Chordata; class Actinopteri; order Cypriniformes; family Cyprinidae; genus Sinocyclocheilus; species Sinocyclocheilus rhinocerous. The sequence continues at coordinate 1,150,929 of NW_015634502.1, forward strand.
GACAGTGGCAGGACTTCCCTGAATTTAAAGGATTTGATTTTTTATTTTGATAGTATTCAATGTGAGTTGATTTTATTTAATACAGTTATGATTTAGAATTTTATTGTAATTGATTTGATTTGGCTTCAATTTGATTCAGTTTTGATTTAATTTAATTTGATTTGATTCAGTTTGATGTTTTTTGATTCAGATTTATTTGATTTGGGTTAGGTTCTATTTTGATTTGACTCTGTTGCTTTGATTTGATTCAATGTGATTCCATGTGATTTTTATTCAGTTTTGATTTGATTTGATTTTTAGTTTGATTCTATCTTGATTTGATTTTGTTTCTGGAATTGGGCTACAGTGGTCGTACTGTATGTTTTTGATCCACTAAAATGATCTGGCTCAAAATAATTATTTGTTTGTGAATCAGATTGCACTTGTTGTTTTTGCATGCAACCCACAAGGTCAATTCAATATAAAGATTTATTTTTTTTTTGGCCATAATTTTACAGAAAACAGCCTTTATTTGTATCACAGCCAGCACAGACTGCAATCTCAAATTTTCACCTCAACTTTCAGCTCAAGTTTTATTTATGTAGCGTATTTAAAAACTACAGAGTTGACCAAAGTGCTTCACAAGTAGAAAAATGTAAAAAATAAAAAAATAAATAGTAAAATGACAAAGCTACTTAAACACACTAATAAATGTTTTAAACTCTAAAAGATACTGCATATGCAAAGTGCATTTAAAATCAGAACAAATATCTCCACTACCTAAGATTGCCCCAATTCAAATACCATGTGCAAAAGAAAAGAAAAAAGAAACACTGATCTAAATATTTCCATTTATGGGACTGACTGAATATGAAGTTAAAATTGAGATAAAAATTAGTTTAGTCATAGACAAACACTGAATACATGCAGTCGAGTCTTTATTTGCACTTTAATGGCTGGATAAACTCCCTCCATTTTCAGATGTGTATTGCAAGTTTCCCTGTCTGCAAAAAACGATTTTGCTGGCTCACAAACACAAATGTGTCTTTCTCTCCCTTCAGTAAAGCCTGATTTAACACTTCAGCAAAACAAAAGAAAACAAAGCAGATGCTGTCAGACCTTAAGGACCCTTTAAAATATCCAGTGACACTTCCTAGGCTCCTAGGATGGATTTGGTCCGCATCGATTTTGGTACGGCACTAATTTAGAGGGACACCAATTTGGAAAGGTTGATTCTAGTGCTTTTTTCACCGACCCTGCTGCCTGTGTTTGTTCTATAAAGCCTGAGTCCCTCACTTAGTCTGAAAAAGGCTGTCAAGGCTGTGGCACATCTTTCTGATTGATGGGCTGCTCCGTCTCGTTCTCAAATGTTCTCTCTCTTTCACTCACACATGGATTCAGAATGGCATGCACAGAGTGGTTTAGTCATTCTGCATCTTGCGAAGGATGCTATATTTTGTCTAATATCAACCACAGAGTGGGTTTCATAAATGTTTCACACACATTTAATGTGATGTGTTTGCTTTTAAATGAATATATCACAACTGTTCCATAACCCAGTGAGCTTCCTTCTGCAGGCAGTATTAAGGCATCATATGTGCATTCCCAAAGTCAAAGCTATTTTTGGAAAAATTATATGACAATGTCACATGTATCCTTCATGGAGAAGGAAATAGCATTGCGACAAACGCTATGAAAAAAAGTAAATGTAAGTTGGTGAACAATGGTATTTTAGTTATAAGCGGACTAGCAGACTGAATTAGTAAAAAAACGTAAAAGTGCTGATATATATAATAATTATATTTTATATTGTATTATATTATAATGATATTTATATAATTATATCAATATAAATACAATATAAATTACCATACATGCCTCCATATAATAATTTAAACGGGTGTGTGCTATTTATTTATGCTTATTAAAGGGGTCACATGACGTTGCTAAAAAAGAACATTATTTTGTGTATTTGGTGTAATGAAATGTGTTTATGCTGTTTAAGGTTCAAAAAACACATTATTTTCCACATACTGTACATTATTGTTGCTCCTCTATGCCCCGCCTTTCTGAAACGCGTCGATTTTTACAAAGCTCATCGTTCTGAAAAGCGAGGTGTACGCTGATTGGCCAGCTATCCAGTGCGTTGTGGTTGGCTGAATTCCTCAAACGTGTGACGGAAATGTTACGCCCCTTAACATACTGTAATGCCGTCTCCCGGCGCGACGAGACAAAACCAATAAAACCCATTACAAACGAGGCATTTGTTGCATCCAGTGGGGACATAATTACTGATTATAATGACTTATACTGTCTTTTTACGCGTTGCGTTGCATCGCGCCACGTAAACATAAAACCATGTCTGCATTTGTGATTGGAGAAACAGCAAACAACAAGCTCTACTCTACACTACTCAAAACTCGCGTTTGAATCATCAGTGGCAAATTCTTTAAATAGGAAAACATACTTGCAGGCTGTGAGTCAGAACAGCTGGCATTGTAGTCTACTCTTCCAGGATCAGGAAACAGTCCTCCATAAAATGCGCTGCACACATCTTAATATTTGGTTTGAACTGTTCTGGAACAGTGTTGTAAATACAACTTAACCACTGATTTCTAGTTGTGTCCTCTTTTGGAAGGCCAAACCAAGTATTTTCGCTTTCGCAACGAAACAGACACAGCGTCTTCACGACATGGCAGAGACGGCAGCAACAATACTATAGCAAGAATAAGTTACGCATTCTTTCCTTGCGTGAACATTTGGGCGGTGTTATGTAAATCTTCCCACACAGTGATGTAGACATGTGGGGGCGTGTTTAAATTAGGCATTTTAGGAGGGTGTGGACGAGTCTTAACTTTTAAACAGAATATCTCTTTGGGTTTGAGACTTTAGTCTTTGCAACTTTAGGAATCGTATCTATTCACGAACAGCTTGTAACACTCCAAAGAGAAAGGAAAACTTGAAATCACATCATACTGTATGACCCCTTTAAATTATTGCTTTCTGTCATGTCGTCTGTTTTAAATGCAACACCGTCAAGTTATTGACGCTATTGAGTGAACACTTGGTTTCCAGAAGAAGAAATTATTTTCTCCTTAGAGACATTCACCCACTGCCATGAAACATATTAAGTCTTAGATATGTATATATATATATATATATATATGAAATTGTATATATTAGAAAATCCCCATGGAGAAATAAATGTGAAAAATACTGGAACCAAGGTTGAAAATGTAGGCAGTCACTGTTCTGCTCTATTAATGCCCATGGTTTCGAAATAAAATGTTCAAAAAGCACATTTGGATGTGATGTTCTGGTGTACAGTACCTTGTTGTGTTTCTGACTTATGGTGCTTTAATGCACAAGTCCTGAGTAATGCCGCCAGCAATCCTCCTCACATCCCATACACTTTATTTCAGAGTTAGTGAGTTAAAATGCTTGCTTTGGACGCATGCACTCACTCTCTATTTATAGTTAATGCTTTTTAAAAAAGAGCCTTTGTCTCTCTATCTGTTTCTCTCTCTCTTTCAGGCACCGCTATGCCTCCGTTATTGATTTTATGTTTTTAGTATGCATGAAAGTGAGTGTATGTCAAACAAGAGCTGGCTTTGTGAATATCGACGTGCATGATTTTTATTCTAACCTTGTGCCTTTTTTGTTGGCACTGTGTCTGTCAGTAGTTCTGCTGTCATGTGGATCTGTCTTTCTTTCCTCTCCATCGGTTTTCTTACTTCTCTTTTCGCAGTGATAGGTGTAATAACTCATTGTAGTGAGAGTCATTTGTTTTTGTGTCTGCTGTCTGACGAGGATCACAAATATTGTTGCTATTCGTCAGTGCAGCACAATACTGATATCAGTACAATGTAAACTAGGGGTTCCCAACTTTTTTTTTTTTTTTAACAGAATACGTTTTAAATATTATAAACTTTAATAATATACAATGATAATTTGTTTTAATTATACGATTTCAAATGTTAAAATATCTTTTTTTTAATTCTTTTTATTTCTTTATGAACATTTACTGTTCATGTTTTTTAAATAGCAGACGTGTTTATTCAAATTAATGTACAATGCAACATAACTTGTTGGTTGAAGTGGTGCACTACAAAGTTTCAAGAGGTTCATGAGCCCTCAGTTGGAAAGCCATGGTCTTAAATTCATTTTATGCAGTTAGTTGATCAGTCGGTACTGGGCACCGTGAGATTCGAGGCTCACTGTAGTATCTGTATGTGTTTTTAGGCATTATTGGGGTCAGTGAGTCATAAATTTATGCTGTATTGGGGTCAGTGGAGAAATGCTTTTAGGGTCTGCTGGCTGTCAGTGATTTAGGCTGTATTGGAGGCAGTTGAGTCATGAGTTTAACACCGCTGACCTCATCACAGTCATCTACTAGATCACATCACACAGCCTGCAAATCCATCAGCCTCTCTTAAGGGCAGAGAGGTGCTTTACATCAGCAACTGTTGGAAGCACTGGAGGAAGTCTTTCAAACAGTAATATCTGACTAAATCTGATTAAAAGCGGCACAGTTACATCACTACAGCATTAATGTCTTCATTTAGATAAGTATCAGAGTGCTTTTTATGATTACAATATGATATATTATTGCTCACTGTAATACAGGGATGCAAACCTTTGACCTTTCTGTGAGTTTGGATCGCTTATAATGTGCATTTGAAAACGCAACACACGCCAACCATTTCCCAAATTTGTAACGAGTATAATAATTATATTAATAATAATAATAATAATAATAATAATAACAATAGTGTGAATGTTAAAAAAACTCTTCAAAAATGTTTTAAAAGCACATTTTAAAGCTGATATTTTAAAGAAGTTCTTGCTGGGGGCTGGGGCTTGACCTTTGACACATTTTTGTCACCTGATCAGTTTGCGTCCCTTTGTTTTCACAACAAATACAGTTTGCACATATCTTTGTCTTTCTTCTGCTAACATTAAATGTTGTTTTAGTCAGCATAAAACTGACTAAAATGAATTAATGTCAAAATATTGACAACATTTTACAATCTCCAAAGACAAAAACTCAAAACTAAAAACAGCATATGAGAAACTAGCAATTTAGATGAATAATATCAGAATCTCAAAGCTGATGAAATGGATGACTGCATCAGAAAACTCTTGTATATTGGCATTAAGGTATAATGTTACTTTTGACAACAATAGAGACTCAAAATAAGGCTGGAGGCAAACAGGAATGGTGAAATGCTCAAAGTGAAGAAAGAGAAATTAGGGCTTGTATGAAAATATGTGCATAGTGAGACCCAAAGCTGGATCTGTCACATTTATACCTAAACAGGTTTCAAAATTCATCCTGCTTTTGTGTTGGCTGGATGTTGGCATTATGTAGATGCCAGCTGCGAGGGATTGTCACACCGTCAAATGCTTCTGCCCGTTGTTTTGTACGATAAATATGTATTCATTTTTTTCTTTCTTTTTTCTCTTTTCTCTTGTTCTGTTGTTCAGCTGTCTCTCTCTCAGCTGGTTGCGACTTCACGCTACCCAACCATGAGCCACACGGTGGGGTCTCCATGGCAACAACAGCTCCCCTCTCTACTTTCTCCCTCCCCGATGGCATCGGCCCACCAGCTGTCACATGTCGTAAGTTTTCCACCCACATATGCACACACACACTCACATGAACACACAAATGTATAAATGCTCTTTTAAAACAAAGCACAGAGATACATTTATGCAAAGGAATAAAACACCTACACTCAAAACATAATATGGCATCGAAAAAAAATCACATACATTACCTCAGTAAACAGACACCTGTACACCACGAAAACCACAATACACCTGTCGAGAGCAGAAGAAATTTCATATTAAAATAGGGTTTTTTAACATGTTAGAGCTGCAGCTGTTCACTACCATTTTGCAGGTTAAAAACTTTGTATCAAACTACAGAATACTTCTAAGAGCCCCATTAACTGTCCTATTGGTTTGGTGAAATTAGCTGCTCCATGATAATGTTTCATGCTTGCGAAAGATCTACTGTAAGTGCCACTTTCACATTTTCTTTACCGCAAAAAACTGGAGAGATAGACCAGAACTTTAAAACTTGATCAGGTTCAGTGAGTGTACGCCACTATATTGGAAAATCATGCAAATGAGTTTTAAGGTGATTCTTCAGCTCCACATCTCATAATATATCCATCAGTGGTCCAACGGATTGGTTCACTTGAGCTCTGTAATACATTTATATGATTAATATGATCAGCAACATTTTATGTACTGCAAGACTTTTCCACTGTGGAGCTTGAATGTTGTTGTTGTGAAACCGTAGTTTCCCTGATGATACAAGAGTTGGCGACGACATGATACTGCTTTTGTAAGTAAACAATGGAGCGAGTGCACTGTGGAGGAGGATCACATCATATAGAAAGATAAAAGTTCCCAGACTAGCTAAAAAGAAAATTGATTCAGGTAATATTATATGATTTGAGTTAAAGAAAATAGTTCACCCAAAAATTAAAATTAGCTGAAAATGTATTCACCCTCAGGCCATCCAAGATATATTTGAGTTTGTTTCATCAGCATTACATCACTTGAGAATGGGTGCCGTGAGTCCAAACTGCTGATAAAAACATCACAGTAATCCACAAGCAGGGGCACATTAATGCACAGGCTTCAAGGGGCTGAAGCCCAGGGGCCTACACTGGAAAGCGTGCCCACTGGCTGCATTGAAATTATATTTTTTTAATAATTATTTATATGGGAGTTTGCAGCAGTGACAACAGCATTCTGTAAACAAACTCATACACTCATTTTCAGCGACTCCCTGGTTGTAGTAGGCTATATAGTTAATGGCTCAGTTTAGGTTCCCCCCCACACAGTTTGTATAGTTGGTATGTTCCACGTGTTCCATCGATATACTGTAAGCGGAATGTACAAAGCATTCGCTAGTAAATAACTGCAGCACGAGAGTATGTTTATGTCAACACGCAGATTAACAGAAACACAACACTGCTGTGTGAAAGGAACTGGACCGGACAACGTTCTGTAACGTCATACAGTGAGAGTTCAGTAACTTGCTTGGATGTAATCTGTGTGTCATCTGTGTTCCATAAATAGTGCTGCTTCAAAATCTCAATTTTAAATCTGGGGATGGAAAAATAGGAATTGTCCTATTGCTTAAATGTGATCATTAAACTTTATACGGCTGTGATTTAACTAATTAAACGTGAGCATTTGTCATATGGATGGCTTTAGAACCAAGGCTTACGTTTCTTCACCAAATGCCTCTGCATGCATTCTGTGGTTCCAATCCAATATAGGATTGAGTTTAAGCTTTTTGCTGGACAGGGAATTGGAAGTTACTACAAAACTGTGTCACAGTCAGCTATGGTAAATCAGCAATGGAGTATGGGGCTGTTTCATTCTGTGCAGTTCTAAGTCCTCGCTTTTGAATTGCATCTGGGACTTAAGATAATGTCATCATCATATATTAAAATGTTCTTCTAGTATAAGGTCTGGTCCACAACGCAGCTTATATACATATAGACCATATGGATGCCACAGTTTGTTCTGTTTGTAAGTTGTTTAGGGTGAAATAGATTCAGAATCGAACTGAAAATGTATTTTAAATTTCAAGCAAGTTCCTGAATTTGAATTATATTTGAATTGATAGCAAACAGGAAGCCATATTGCAATCTGAAAATAAGAAAGTATAAGTAAAATTAATTGAAGTTCAAAGAAATGTAACTACAAGAAAAGTAAAATTTGCCTAGATAAAATGTGAATGTTGGCTGGACAAACAGAATTTTCAGATATAGAATAGATAGATATTTTTGAAATGTAGTTTATATATTTCATCATAATTAATAAAACATCTTCATACAATTCTAAGAGTGACTTACCTGTGTTGAATTTCTTTGAATTTTAATTCAATAAATTCATCTTCTTGTCATTCCAATTCAAATTCAGATTCAACTTCCTGGCTATTTTTTTTTAACTATAAAAGTAAAGTTTGTCTGGATAAAATTTGACTCTTAGCTTGATAAGGTTTTGTTTACAAATTTCGAATTTTTTAAGCTAGATAGATAGAAAATATAGACTAAAAAAAGAAAAGGAAAAAAAGAAAGAGATTTGAACGGTATCATGGTTTCGATAAACACCTAAAATATATATATACGGCCTAACCCATACAGTGGATACATTTTCACTACTTATATGTTTTAAACGATTTGTCTTTTAAAATAGTAATGCAATGTTCTGTTTCTTTGTCTGTGACACAAGAAAGCAAGGGTTTCGGTCATGCAGGAAGCAGGTGGTTAAACATGTGATAGTCATGTGGCGTCACGCTGTATATCCTGTGCTTGCCTGAGGGCATCATTTAATTTACTCATCCTTTTCCTGTTCTGGACATAATGGTTCCATCCATTGGTGGGTCCCAAGACATGGGGTTTCTATAGGTTGTGAATGAACTCTTTCAGTCCTTGATACCAAGAAAGCTTTGTCGTCTCCTGATCGAATTAGTTTCGATCTCATGAGTAGATGAGTTTACCATACTGACAGGAAATCAACCAAGAATATGGGATTCATGTGCTGGGTGATTAGCAAACCTTGTGAATGCTGATATCAGTGTCTGTTCATATTAAGAAATCCCTACAGCATTTTCCTTTCATATTCCCTCTGTATAATGCCCGTAATAACGTAGTGTTTACTTTATGTAACGGCTATATAATTCTGCTGTTCCACAAGCGCCATCTTGTGGCAAAGAGTGAATTTGCATATATTCACATTTTACGCAGAACAGTCTTGTGAATGTTAACTGGCACTGTAATGCTGTAGCCCAGGGGCCTTTGGTTATCTTAAGGCGCACCTGTCCACAAGTAACCCATGTGACTCCAGTCTGTTAATTAATTTCTAGTGAAGTGAAAAGCTGCATGTTTGTAATAAACAAATGTATCATTAAGGCTTTTTAACTTTAAACCGTCGCTTCTGGCCAAAATCCATAATAGCACTTTCTCTAGTAAAAAAGTCCATCCCCTGTTGCCCTCTCACAATAAAATCCACCAACATGTTTAGAGCCATTTTGAACTGTTTTCGCTAGGTGGATGATCTGTGCATATTTCTTTCCTGATTCAGACAAGATGTCTTTTCACTGGAGAAAGCAATATTATGGATACAGGACTCATATATAAGCTGAAAGCAATGGTTTGAAGTTAAAAACATCTTAATGATGGATTTATTTATTACAAACACAAAGCTTTTCTTTTCACAATACATTAATTGGTGGACTGGAGTCGTGTGTATTACTTGTGGATGATTGTGATGTTTTTATAAATTGTTTTATAACTGCATTGGATCCATTGGTGAGCAAGTGATAAATTTGAGGAAACAAACTCATCTACATATTGTATGACCTGCAGGTGAGTAAATGTTCATCATATTTTGGGTTGAACTATTCTTTTAATGTAATTCTTTTAATGTTTAGCTGTTCTTTTAGTGTAATGTACCTTCCTGTGTAAAAATATACTGTATTATACGATAAAACCATCAGTGCATTATTACAGCTGTTCTACAGCATTACCAGCTAGCCATGCTGAGAAATCAGGACTGGGAACGGTTTGTAATGTAATGTGCTTTTTTATTTTAATGGAAATACAGTGTGGTTAGATGCAGCCTGTATAGAGTGGGTAAATAATATCACACATTTTGCACAAAGATATTCACAGATATTATGTTAATCATGTGTGGGAGCATGTATGTTTATGCCATTGCCTTTAGTCATGCGGTGCATTTGACTATATGATAGTGTGTAAATAAACATATAAAGTGCTTTGTTACCGCCTCCACATTTGTTTAAGGCTGTTTGTGCCACACATGGACTCTTCTGCAGAGATTAGGGAGGAAATTTGTGCTTTGCTCAACTTCCTGCTTGTCATTTCTGGGTGATTCTGTGATGGTGTTAAATTATTCCCTGTGCATTTTTTTTTTTTTCTGTCTATGAATCTCCCTGTCTTATCTTCAAGTTAGAATTTCAAATTCCTTTTGGATTTGGTTGCAGCTGACTTAGAAATATTAGTCTGTGTGGACAAAGCTTTGTGAACATCCTGAGCTGTACCACTTTTAAAACACAAATGCAGAATGTTGGAATTCACTTGCAGTTTGGCTGAAGTGCTGCGATTGTGTTTTTTAATGAGACTACATAGTATTTGTATGTGTGTGTGTGATTGGATGTGATTTTGAATGCATATACCAGCATGCCTACATCTAGACCTGTGTTTATTTATTTTGCAGGCACAAATGCAAATGACGATCACTACCACACAAGCAATTCATCATAAGTGGGCACTAACATTAGAAGTGTGATACAAAGAGCTAAAGATTGCCAGATGTTTGATTTTTTTCAATTAAGTCTGTTATGCTCACCAATGCTGATTTATTTGATCAAAAATACAGAAACAGTAATATTGTGAGATATTAATACAATTTAATAAAATGTTTACAATTAACTGGCTTCCATGTAAAAGCCTTTACTGTCAATTTTGATTAATTTAATGCATCCTTGCTGAATAAAAGTATTAATTTCTCTGTTAAAAACAGTAGTTTTTAACAGTAGTGTATGATAGTGAAACTTACTTGTTTACTCATTCATTCATTCATTCATTTTAATAAAGGTTTTTGTAAGGAGTAGCCTTACTTTGACTGTTGGCATCTTTCGTTTTGTTTTTGTTCATGTCATTTAGGAGTAGGTTTATCTAATATGATTTATCTGATATACCACTTTCTTAGACCACTGAGGAAAAGTGCAAATCTGTGTTAAGCTATTCAGCTGTAAAGAAAAACTATAAAGAATAATCTGAATCCAATCTGTCTATTATTTCACAGACATAATATTGCAACAAAATATGCAATTCTATTTACAGTAAGTTAGTAGTCTCAAACTGAACTATCTTATATCTGATTTGATGTCACTAACCTTGAAAACTTAGGGAAATGAGTGTGTCTTCAAAAGAAACAAGTTTTGTTTAAGGGCAAAAAAAAAGTGCACCTTGATTCCAAGAAACTGTGTAAAGCCAGCCAATCAGATTAAAGCTTGTCTGATTGAGAAAATACTTGCCAATTGTTTTAGCAATATAAATCTGACGGTCAATGAACAGACTATTGGTGGCCTGTGGGTGTGCTGTCTGAAGCTAGGTAAGGAGTATAGAAAATGCTGTAATTGGTTTTTGATGAAGTCCTTGCGGAAGAGTTGTGTCTTCAGGCGTTTCATAAAGAACTTGAAGTTCTTGTAGAGCGTTTGGATGTTAGTTTTCTGTTGGCTGTGGTGTGTTATCTTTTGTGGAAGATTTCAATACTGAATATTCCTGACAGAGTTTGTCTCTGATCTGTTGACCTCTTTGTTGTCTTGACATTCTCATCTGCTTCCTAAACATCTGTCCTTACCCTCGAATATGGATTTTTTGTTTGCACATTTTAGGAGGTTCTTTTTAGATTTGCTGATGAAATATTCTCAGTATTTTTCAGAGTCCTCACAGAGAGAGATAATTGTAGACTGAAAATGTATGAGCTAAAACTTCATCACAGCCTCTGGGGTTTTTTATACTGAACTTAAGTCCAAAATGACTTTTGAATTTGTCTGTTTTTCTCTCTTTCTGCCTGTGTGCTGGATTAAACTGAATCAGGAGCGTCCAGTTGCCAGCAGCATAGCTCATCTGGAGCTGAGTGTGCAGGAGAGAGAGGGAAACAGAAGTGAGGAAGAGGATGAGATGCAGGAGCTGACCTTCGCTCCAGTACACGCCCCTGTCATCACCCTCGGAACACACGCTGCTGGGTGAGAACCAGACAGACATACATGATGATAATATGCTCATAGTTCTGACATCATTAACCAAAATGATAGATGAATGAAGATGGTAGATGATGGATGGATGGATACATGAATAGACAGACAGATAGATAGACAGATAGACAGACTTTATATATATATATATATATATATAACTCGCAATTGTGAGAAGAAAAGTTTGAATTGTAAGATATGAAAAGTCTATATATATATATATATGGAATTTATAGGCTGTATATAAAGTCTATTTATTTGTGTTTTGAGTATGTATACATAATACATTGAACTATTTCTTTTCAAAAGAGTGAGGAAAATCCTTTTTTCCATGATATATCCTCTTTAGAACATTACTCTATATCCCCATCATGCATGAATTTGCTGCTTTCTCTAATGCCAGTTTCTCTCTCAATATCCCTCTCTGTTGCCATTGTTCCATTTTCAAGACACCAGCACATTTGTTTATGTCATGTTTATTTTAGCTGAAGTATTTCGGGGCCCTGTCTATTTTTATATGTGGGCTTGTGCTGTCCTTTAAAAGTGGCAACAGTTCTGCTGAAGCTGTTAGTTGAGATGGCCATTTAAAGTCTGTCGGAGTTAGGGATGGAACGATTACCGGTTTCACGATAAATCACGATAAAATGCCCTGACGGTTAGTATTACATACATGATGATAATATGCTCATAGTTCTGACATCATTAACCAAAATGATAGATGAATGAAGATGGTAGATGATGGATGGATGGATACATGAATAGACAGACAGATAGATAGACAGATAGACAGACTTTATATATATATATATATATATCCCTAGTCGGAGTGCAGAGTTGTCATTCAGGAGCTGTTTGGTGTCTGTTCATCTTCATCATCTGATTCTGACCAAAGACATACATTATTTACATCTGGCCCTGCAGATTCACAAAGCACAAGGAACCGAATTGTGTCACATGAAACTTTATTTAAAATAAGAACTCTAGTTTGAGTCAGTTGTCATATCTGATTGAGACCTTTGAAATTAAAATTGAAGTCTAAATACTAAGCTAGCTGGAATGAATTAAGTTCTTACATTCTACTGCAGGTGAATTCAAATGATATTTTTTTCTATGTGAGGGACCTTAATTTGGTTAGATTTGTATGCCTGTGTTTTATGAAGAGCTCAGACTATCACAGACAAGGACAGAAGTTCTTTTGACTTCCCTGAGACATTGTGACAAAACATTTACATAATACATATCTTGTCTCTTGTTCTAAGGGTTTTAAATGAGTTGCAGGTAATGAGTCCAATTCCCTGAAGTCTGTTGTCATTATGAGAAGCCAAATGTCATTAAAGATGCAGTTTTGAGATCAAGTTTGTAATAACTAGAACATAAAAGGCCTTTAGATATGATAATTTTATTTATTTATTTAATAATTACATTTTTAATTAATTTAATCATGCCCACTTAACTCAATTATGGTATGAATTGCTGTGGACTCTATGGGCCAGTTATAGGATAATGTTCAATAATAAATTAAATTGAATTAAAATGTAATTTAAAAAAATATATTTATAAAATACATGCGCACATACATAAATAAATAAAGCCCATTTTATAATGTTTATTCAGTAATTTTGTCCGCCACAATAATGTTTTGAATTATCTTCATTTGGGGGCTTTTCTCAGCAAATATTGATAGTGCTGATTAACCATGATTTGTATTAATCAGCTTATCATGTAATTCAATATTTTTAATTTAGTATACCGATTATGCATTAATAATGCATACAAATAAAGTTAAAAAAAATGATTACCAAAACGAGAAGATTGTGTCTTTTTTAGTCTCTGTCTGCCTTTACCTTTGTTATGTCTCTCTTCTTTCTCTTTCAGTCTTAATCTTTTTTTTTTTTTTCTCGCTATATCCTGGCAAAAATATATTGGGCAGGCGAGTGTGAAAATAATAAACAAGGCTTATTAATGTGTAATTCAGCAGAAAATGACCATGATCCATAGGTAATATTATATTCCTCTTTGTCTGTGGTAATTAAAAGCCTGGTATAAGTGTAGGCTTAATTACTGTGTCTCCTAATTAGTTGTGAGTCACTGGAAGAACACATTAAAGTCCTGCTGTTGTTAAGCTCACATATATTTTTGCTTTTCTTATTGTTGGAAAAGGGCTTCGTACAGCTTCAGTACAGGGTCAAATATTTTTACTGAGGAGCCATATTGATCATAGAGGGTGTATAAACAGGGAGGGTGAAATGTTTTACATATATTTATTTTGATTTTAAGATTATTACAATGAAACATTTTTTGTTTGGAATAATATGCATATTTTATTAAATCATAATAAGACTTGCACTAAGTAAACAGTCCATTTTGATATCATATTGACTTTTATTTTCCTTATTCAGATTTCCCATATTCTACCTGAGTTCAGCAGTAGATATAAGCTCTAGCAATGGAACTCTAAGGCTGTATTGTGTTCTCAGATCTGTACTGACAGCAGGCAGATTGTAGTTCTGCATTGTTAAATAAACTACACATATATATGAAAAAAATCCACCTGTGCTGTAAAATTCTGTGCAACAGCTGTTATACCACCCACGTTTTATTGTATTTGCTCTGTTTTGCTTTCTCTTGGTGCGATTTTCTTTCTATGTCTAACAGAATATATTTCAAGTGCTTTTATCTGCAAGCATGCAATTCTTTCAGGAAAGAAGTCATTTATGGAGTTCTTAAGAAAGTGGTGCTTGATATAAGCCTCATAAAACCATGGATGATATCTCATGTGTGAGATGCCATTTAAGATATCACAGCGGGACATATTACAGATCACTCCAGATGATTTCATTGTAGCTCTGACATTTGACACAGTTGTACATGTGAAATACTGTGACGACATATGGAATGTATCTGATAGCGCACAGTAGGCTGCCACATCTGTTTACTGATCTGTGTCCTGTGTTGTCTTGACAGCATTTGGCAGTTCATGCGCTTCAGGTATAGTACTGTAACTAAAAATCTGTGTCGCACACAGAACTGAATAAGACACAGTATGGCAGATGTTCAGTAACAAAATGCTTAGGTAATTGGAGAAAGCTACATTATCATTGCAAATGTCATGAAATTGTATGGCAGCCAGGTTTTTTTTTTTTTTTTAACTGCATGTGTGATTTGTCTATCTCAGCTCCTCCAGATCAACCTCCCGGAGATCTTTGGCACAGCTCTTCTCCTCTGGTTTTCCTCAGATCCTGGACATTCAGAACCAGGTGGCCGAGGTTCTGGATCCTTCTGAGCCTGTGAACTTTAACCCCCAGAGAGAAGAAGCAGATCCTCTGCAGGCCAACACTCTCATTATTCAGTTCTTGGCTTTTACCAGGTAATTCTGAATGTCGGCCATAGCAACACTGGTTGCATTTTATAGTTTGCAATCTTATTTTTTGTTCTAATGTGTTCTTTTCCAAGGTGTTTTTTCTGTATGACTTATATATTTATGTATCTACGGTAATACTCTGCTTTTATCTGTGGGCATTAAAATCAGCATTTAAAAAATAATTTTCTGCATCTTTTCACTCAAAAATTGTTAACTAAAAAGGTTTTATGCTTGTTGAACACACTGTCACAGGTTACTTCCTTGCATGCAATCTATTTAAATTGTAGACGTGTCTGGAATAACACAGACATATTGGAAATTAATGTGAATGTTATTTAATTTGTTCTAACATCATCCATCTGGAATAATGTTGTTTAAGTACTCTACTAAATTAAATCGTTTATTTCAATTGGTTATTTGTGTATTCCAGGAAAAGCTGTTCATAGCAATGGGAAAAAGGCCAAAAATTGCATTGAAAATGTATAATGATATTAAGAAGTAATATAATATATTAGAATTTTTAATAGTGAATTACAAAATGCCTTTATCTGCTTAAAAAGATTAAAAAGAAGCAGGTTTGTTATAGAGCAGTATGTTCTAGTCTACAGCCTTTACGAGCAGTGCTGAAACACTAGCTATAAAACAGGAGATGTCAGATCCTTTATTTCAATAGTAATGCAGCTCTTCAAGTGTTGGTTCAGGGCCAATAATCTATCCCTCCACTTTTAATTCATTCTGCTGAGGATGGAGACGAACTCTTCACACTGCCCTGATAGCTCTCAAATGTCACCTTGGACTCTGGTTAATTCATTTATATCCTTTCATTTAATTATTTATATCATTTGTTTATCCTCTTGTTGATGTAACGGCAGCCTGGGTTTCTAAACCCATGTTGGCTTTTAAACCTTCAGGTTTGACTGACTAAACCCATCGCCCCTGAGCTCCTGGTGTTGAATGAAGTTGTTTCTTCAGGTGTGGAGCAGTTCAGTGATGGATGATTATTGCTTACATAAAATGCAGTGGACCATTACTGGATAATTAAATTGATTTAAAATATGATGTTTTTAAGGAAGTAACTTCTCCCCAAAAGTCCTGCTTCAACAAATCACAAATAACTGGAATGAAAAAAAAATAAAATTATAGATTTTTCTCTACTGTGAAGGAGCCACAGTGCAATGAATTTGCAAGGAAGTTATTGATTTTGCTTTCAGGAAATGCTGAAGCTCCACATGATTAAATGGGAAGTTTTGTTTTATGATTGACCTGCTCTTTCTGACTTCAAAAATCTTTGAAGCTTTTCAAGCTCTAGCACAAGGATACTGTTTTATTGTTTTTAATTAAATTAATTAGGTTTCAGTCTGGCAGTTATTCTTTAATAACATTTATTAATATTATTATTAACTTTATTATTATTATTAACTTATAGCATTAACTTTATTAATGTTAGTGTTAGAATGGTTAATGATTGCATGTTAGTTTTAGGTTTAGGGTTATACATTTTTTCCCCATTTTATTTATTTATTTATTTATTTGTTTATTATTTTTAGGTTCACGTTTTGTTTTTGTTTCGCCAAAAAGTTATTATTAATTTGTTTTGCATTTAAATACATTAAATACATCATCTGACTAATGTCAGAAGTATGGAAAGGCCCTTTTTTGCAGTGAGTTTTAATAAATGGAAGGAATTTTTAGTTTTGAAAGTTACAGTATGCTTTCATAGTTCAATAAACTTCTTCATCTAAAAAAGATCAAGGACATTTTGATTCCTTGGGATATGACCTCTGTTTTAAAAAAAAAAGTTTAAATTACACTGAACAAAATTATAAACGCAACACTTTTGTTTTTGCCCCCATTTTTCATGAGCTGAACTCAAAGATCTAAGACTTTTTCTATGTACACAAAAGGCCTATTTCTCTCAAATATTGTTCACAAATCTGTCTAAATCTGTGTTAGTGAGCACTTCTCCTTTGCCAAGATAATCCATCCACCTCACAGGTGAGGCATATCAAGATGCTGATTAGACAACATGATTATTGCACAGGTGTGCCTTAAGCTGCCCACAATAAAAGGCCACTCTAAAATGTGAGCCTAAGGCACACCTGTGCAATAATAATGCTGTCTAATCAGCATCTTGATATGCCACACCTGTGAGGTGGATGGATTATCTCGGCAAAGGAGAAGTGCTCACTAACACAGATTTAGACAGATTTGTGAACAATATTTGAGAGAAATAGGCCTTTTGTGTACATAGAAAAAGTCTTAGATCTTTGAGTTCAGCTCATGAAAAATGGGGGCAAAAACAAAAGTGTTGCGTTTATAATTTTGTTCAGCGTAGTTACTATTGATCTGGTGGAAAGCATTTGGAAAGTGGTGGAATAAGTTTGTTATGGTGTGACTCAGACAGATTCTTCATCATAGAGTGCCTTGAACTGACTTTCCATTATTGCATCGCTGATACTGGTTCTTTATGAAAGAGTCACTCACACTGGCTCTTTATCATCGAGTCACTGAGATTTGCTCGTCATTGTGAAGTCACTCAGATTGATTCTTCATAACAAACCGCCACCAAAGGACTCCGAATATTATCTCTTTTAAATCATTTGCAATGTCCTCACAGATCCAGTTGTATCTCAATGAATGTCATCATTGCTTTTCAATTATGCCACATTCCCCAATGCCAATCAGTTGTCTGTCTCTCCCTAGGGTCCCTCAAGCTGGTGTGAATTCAGACTGGCCCAGCACTGTCCATTTCACCTTCCAGCTTTACCGCTTCCCCCCTGTCACCACAGAGCGTCTGAAGCTGCTTGACCTGGAAAGGAACAGCAAGCTGAAATCCAACTCTGATTACCCCTGTGTCCTCTCTGTTATCAACAAGGATGGCACACTTAGCTCTGGTATGATTACCATTCTCCTACGAATGCTTTATGATTCTCTTCAGCACTCCACAACATGTTTATTTCATTTGAATAATCGGTTGTCTTTTTTTAGAAGCATCCTTGAAAGCAAATGTGTATTTATAGCACTCCTCAAAATCGCCAGTATCACTTTTTTTGTTCTATTGAATTCGATCAATGTCTGTGTAAAACTTTATAGCCGTTTTTAACCGCAACGCATGCAGTGTTTTAGTGAATAAAGCTCTAAAAAATTAGCAATTACAGTTTTTACGGCTCTTGGCTGAAGTCCAGTAATTGCTTTTAAGAAGGAGTGTAGAAGCGGCGTGACTTTGTGATGAACTTGGTCATGCTGAGAAAACAGTTTTGGCTCTGTTGGTTCATACGGCTGCCAAAAATACTTATTACCTGCCCCTGATGTGAGTTATTTTTATCAATAGTTTCTCACAGACTGGCAAAAGCCGATATTTCAAAGCACCTTAAAATGTTGAGCTAAGAGCACTTCAAATACACTTTTCCCACTGCCGGAGTGGGGCTTTTTGCTCTCATGTTATACCATGAAAATCTTGGCTAAAGCTCATTGCCTTGATTTATTTGTGTTGCAAGCAACATCTTGCCTGAACAAAACTCCCACTATGAGGTAAAACTGTAGCTGTACAGTGATCTCACCAGCTGTTGCGTTGAAATGGCCTTTACTGATTGGCTAGTTAAAGTATCCGATGTCTGTCTCATGATGAGTAGGCAGCCTCTCATTTGCCTACAGCGACCAGCTAAGAAGAATGAAGGAATAGACCAGTGGTTCTCAACCTTTTTTACTCCAAGGCCCCCGTCTCACTGCAGATATTCTTTACAACTTAAAAGTGCTTAAAAGTATTTAAAGCTCAGTTATACAGTAACTTCAACAAATAAGTACAAGTCAACCTGCCATACCGAACAAGACCACAGGGAGATGCCAAATCTAATCTATAGACAAATCCAAATTGTTAAACACACCAAAATACAAATGAAAAATTAAAACATTCTGAATGTGTGAAAACTCAGCGATCTAAAGGCGGGTCAACGTCATCAGTGAATAGTTCCTCTGTCAGAACAAGCAATTGTGTCTGTGTTTGGAGCGTCTGCTGCCCATATGTACATAAACACCACTGATCCTCACAAACTGCTCCAAAACACGCTTCTTTGTGAGTTTTCGGATATATACGGATCCATTCAGAATTATTAAACAGAGCAAAACACAAATTAAAAAAGCAAATAAAAACATTCTTAATTTCTTTGTTTACATATTAATAATAACGGACTGACGTGTCTAATAGTGTATGATTGCGTAATCATCTTTACCTCCATTACAATCATCATCCATCTAAACTTTACTGGTGAGATACTGGTTTGCTTTATTCAGCGCAAACAGACTAGTCCTGACTACATATTTCTTATTAATAGAGGTATGTTTGTTCCCACCAATCGCTGCACAAGTTTATGTATGATGACGAAAGCACGTTAGTGCTAGCCCTCCCGGAACTCATACCCAGATAGCACACGTATGTCTGCAAGATGTCTGTTAAAGATCTCTTCATCTGGAAAGCATCTGCTGTGTACAAACATCTGATAGACGTCTCTAAGGTGTCAGTTTTACATACATTCTAAATCATAAACATCTTAAAGACATTTTCTAAACGTCTATTTGACATCTAATAGGAAACGACCTATAGACGTATTGCAGATGAGCAAACACTAAAAAATACATCTTGCAGATGTAAATGCAGACGTCAGATAGACATCTCCGTGATGTACGTGTGCTATCAGGGATAGAGATTGCATTGTGGTGCCTGCAGTTCGAAAAAAAAAAAAAAATCTTTGTATGGAAGTCTATGAGAACAGTTTGGGCGATTCTTGGCCAAAGTGACTTGATGATGATTGAACTATATATCCAGAGGCAGAACAAACAGTCTAGAACAGTGACACAGCTGTGGTTGAATGTGAAAAATCCCTCCCTTTCGCACTCGTCGCCCTAATGAAGAAACTGCCCCTGTACTGAACTGTTTTCAACAAAAATATGATGTTATAGAGATCAGTGCGCCAAGAGCGCACGTACACAGTTTGTTTACGCATCAATAATAACGGATACACGCGTGCCTAATGTACGATTTACTAGCACGACACTGGCTTGCATTATCCAGCCGAGAGATGTAGTTTGCGTATCTTATGCTCATGCAGTGGTCGGTGTTTTGAGCCGCCGTTCATTCTGTATTTCACAGTTTGATGAGAAAGGGCTTGAGCTGCTCCAAAACACAGAATATCACAGATTACTTAATTAATATGTTCATATTTAACATATTAATCATACAATTTGTTAACTGAATATACTTTAATTTTAAGTTATTTCGCTCCTCACCCCCAGTTAAGAACCACTGAAATAGACGATAGAGATAGAACAAAGGTTGAAGAGTTAGATAGAGTGGTGGAGAACAGAAGAAATTATGAGAGAGTGATAGAGTGCGAGAGCATGACGAAGAGATGCAGGGGTAAAAGAGGATCAGCTCTAAGAGTCTGCTTTCAGCCTTTTTATTTCAGAAGAGATGTAATATCATACATAAGGAATACATCTAACGTGAGTGTGCAAGCACTGTCCTCACAGTCAGCCCTGTAAGACGGGAGACTCCAACCATTTTCAGGCTAAGGACCACTTGGTGAAAATAAAGACAGAGCAGGATCCCCATTACATATTGTATAAAACTGAGTGTTACATTTTAAACCTGGTCTAGAATAGCGTGTATCAGGGTTGTGCAAATCTGTCTGTCTGTCTATCTATCTGTCTGCCTGTCTGTCTATCTATCAGTCTATTTATTGATCTGTCTGTTGGTCAGTCTGTATCTATCTATCTATCTATCTATCTATCCATCTATCCATCTATCTATCTATCTGTCTGTCTGTCTGTCTGTCTGTCTATAGATTGCACTTCTGCATACTGTTTGCTACTTCAATTGAAATTAAATTAAAATTCAGCAATTTAATCAAATTTGAAAAGGTATTTAATTTAATTCTAAATGGCGCACAACCCTGATGCATATGTGACCCTGGACCACAAAACCAGTCATAAGGGCAATTTTTAGTAATTGCGATTTATACATCATCAGAAAGCTGAATAAATAAGCTTTGTATGGTTTGTTAGGATAGGACAATATTTGGCCAAGATACAACTATTTGAAAATCTGAAATCTGAGGGTGCAAAAAAATCCTTAGTTCACCCAAAAATGAAAATTAGCCCATAAACTACTCACCCTCAAGGCATCCTAGGTGTATATGACTTTCTTCTTTCAGACGAATCCAGTCGGAGTTATATTAAAAATTGGGGGGTGAACAAAGGCCTCCTGTAGTGAATCGATGCGTTTTTTATTTCACTTCTTTTGGACTGATGCACTGTAACACCCGCTGACTGCCATTAAACAGCTTGCCTTGAGGGTGAGTAATTTATGGGCTAATTTTCATTTTTGGGTGAACTAACCCTTTAAGACTGGTTTTGTGGTCCAGGGTCACATATAGAACCACATTAAAGGGATAGTTCACCCAAAAATGAAAATTCTGTCATTAATTACTCACCCTCATGTCGTTTCAAACCCGTAAGACCTTCGTTCATCTTTGGAACACAAATTAAGATATTTTTGATTAAATGTGAGAGCTCTCAGACCCTGCATAGACAGCAAAGCAACTGTAATGTTCCCAGGTCCAGAAACGTAGTAAGGACATTGGTAAAACAGTCCATGTGACATCAGTGGCTCAACTACAGTTTTGCGAAGCTACGAGAATACTTTTTGAGCGCAAAGAAAACAAAAATAACATAATTTTTTCAACAATTCTTCTCCCCCGAGTTACGTCTTCCGCCATTTTAGAGAGTATCACAATGCTTACGCACGCTTTCCCCCAAGCGTAAATAACGCTGATTACGCAGATTACGTTCATGTGCGCGCTTTCTCCCCTGAACGTAAACAACGCTAATTACGTCGATTACGGTCTTGGATACTCTCCAAAATGGCAGAAGATGTAACTCGGGGGAGAAGAATTGTTAAATAAATTATGTTATTTTTGTTTTCTTTGCGCTATATGTATGTAATTTCTAACCAAAGCACAACAAAAGATAATTAAAACATAATGATTTAAAAACACTTTTAATTTGACATTATTACAAAGTGTGCTTTTTAGTAAATTTCTTACATTGTAACATTGAGAAATTACAATGTTGTGGTTTTACATACTATGTTCTGTGCTTACACTGCAAATAATAAAAAATAATTACCAATAATGTACAGTGTATATTGCATGTGGGAGAAACGATGAAACATTTACAGTAGCTTTTTTATCTTTGGTTGAACTTAGTTTTTTATTTTACTACATTTTATTTATTTATTCACAAAAAATAGTTTGAGATCAAATGATAATTATCTGGCACCTTAGGGGTTACAGACCCCCTGTTGAAGACCCCTGCTATAAGGCGTTAAAGCATTATGCCACAGTGCACTTAGCTCAGCCCTTAAACCCACCTCTGGCCCGACTATACAAGACAATGAGCCATACAGTACCATAAAGATTACAGGCTGAATGATGATGTTGTGCGGAAGACCTTTTGATGTCTGGAGGGAACATCTGTATCCTGTGGGATATGAGGCTGTTATTGTGCAATTACTGGTTGTTGCATAACATCTTCTCATACCAGATTCTCGGCTGAGCATTGCACTTCTCTCCAATGAAGAAATAATATTTTTGGCTCTCTGCCTGAAGTAGTACAATGTAAAAGCAACAGTCAGTTTAACATTTTGACTTCATTAAGCATTACGGTTGCATTTGCTTGTTTTGTTTTGCCATGAATCAAAATGCATCCAGGATTTGTTGTGTTCATTTGTGTTCAATTTTGACTGTGCTCAACCCGCTTGACCCCATCAATCAGGCTTCAAATCCAGTCGCTCCACTCAAACTGCTGTTGTTTTCATAACCTCACATCACTAGAGTGTCCCTGCTTAACTCTATACTATTTGTTCTGGATCTTTTGGCAGCATTTGACGCTACAAACAACAAACTATTGATCTCCTTAAAATGGTAGAAATGCTCATTTCTAGGTCAGTGCTTTTATCCTACCTGGATGCCAGTAAGTACCAAGTCAACTGGAAAGGCTTACACGCCTTACTCCACTGGAGTTCCACAGGGATTTGTGCTTGGACCTTTACCACTTTCTTTTTACACTAGATTACTCAGATCTAAGGCTGTATGTGCACACTTTAAGGAAGGATGCACTAAATTGAAAAGACATTTATAATGTTACAAAATATTTCAAATTTATAATGTTACAAAAGTTTTCAAATAAATGCTGTTCTTCAACACTTTATTAAGCAGCATAACCATTTTCAAGACGTAATAATACAAAGAAAGGTTTCTTGATTACCAAATCGGCATACTAGAGTGATTTCTAACTATATATACACAAAAAACCCCCCGCAAACTTGTGTATTAATTCTGTTAAGGTGGCCGAAGTGTCTGTTTAGTAGAAAAAAATGCTTTAACTTGGCCGCTAATCCTCATCCAGACTATGGACATGTCATGGTTTAACTACTGCACTTGCCTTTTTGCTAGTCTGTCAACATCTCCGCTATACATCAAACATGCTGCCTTGCACTTCTTTACTCTTTTTACACGTTCCTTCTTTTCTGGCCTACCAGCATCTGCCATACATCCCATCGAGCACATCACTGATGCTGCTTTACACTTCTTTACACTACTTTAAATCATTGCTCAGGCCTTACACATAAAGTATTGGTCCAGGACCTTCTCCAGCTTTGCATAAAAACATAAATGTAAATGCAGTGTTACCCAAGCATTTTCAGAACTGATTTCTGTCATCACTTTAGAAACAGGGAAACATGTGGGAACATACAGAAAACATCAGTGCCTGTGGCACTGCCAGTGTTTGATATTCATGACTGACAGGATGTGGCGCGTGCAAAAGGGATGGAGCTCAGAAATGTTTGTAAATTTCCCACACATCTCGCTTGGTGGCTAAACCGAGCTCAAAAGAGTGTTTGGTTTTTACATAAAAGTCCTTGATTGCTTGCTTCAGAGAATTGGACATTGCGTTTTCTCACCCACCTGAGATTTGTGTTAAAGATGGGTGATTTACTTCACTCTCATTCGAAATGGCCACTAAACCCATCCCTTTAATCACAAACCTTTTTTCTGTCTCTTGGTATTCATGTTTGTTCTTTCCTGTTGTACTTTTCTTTTCCTCTTACCCAGGTTGTCCTGGTCTGCAGTTGCAGTACCGAGTTGACCCGCAGTTCCTCAAGCCAGGCGAACGGGGCTGGTTCCTGCGATACCTGGCGCTTCACTCCCTGCAGATTGATGTCTGGGACAGTGAATCTTTAATGCTGATTGGCTCAGCTGCTGTGGAGCTGAAGGTAAAATGAACTTTTGCCCCACCAGCTAATAGTGGGAGAATTAAGGGAATTTCCCTGCCATAGATATTTTTAGCAGCCATGAAACTGCATTATGCATTGGAAAATGTCTGTCTGTCTATCATTTCAAGAGTTTGGAGTCAGTAAGATTTTTTTAAATTTATTAATTTATTTATTTAGAAATTAATAAGAAATTAATTATATTCATCATTGATGCAATAAACTAATCAAAAGTTCAATTCAATTCAATTCAAGTTTTATTTGTATAGCACATTTCATGATACAAATCGTTGCAAAGCAACTTTACAGAAAATTAAGTTAATTACATTTTAAAAAGTGACAGTAAAGACATTCATAATGTTATAAAATATTTCAATATTTTACAAAAAATGCTGTTCTTCTGAACTTTCTATTTATCAAAAAAATAGTATCACTATTTTCTCAAAAATATTAAGATGCACAACTGTTTTAAACAGTGATAATAATAAAGATTAAAGGGGTCATATGATGCGATTTCAATTTTTCCTTTCTCTTTGGAGTGTTACAAGCTCTTGGTGCATAAAGAAGATCTGTAAAGTTGCAAAGACTAAAGTCTCAAATCCAAAGAGATATTCTTTATAAAAGTTCAGAGGGATCATGTGACACTGAAGACTGGAGTAATGACTGCTGAAAAATCACAGGAATAAATTACATTTTAAACATATTAAAATAGAAAACAGTTATTTTAAATTGTAATAATATTTCACAATATTTCTGTTTTTGATATATTTTTTATCAAATATATGCAGCCTTCTTTCAGAAACATTTGAAAATCTTATCTACCCCAAACTTTTGAATGATACTGCATATTTTATGAAAGAACTCTATTTTCAGGATTTTCTTACAAAAAAAATGACATTATCTTACAGTCAAAACTGTCACAAAGTAATTAGTTACAAAGACATTTGCTCACTGAATAAGTTGACAGAATGCCAATAAAGGCATTTACATGACCTTACATGTTGTCAACATTTTTTCCATAAGGTCATGCATGTAAACATGCTCAAAAGACTCAAAGTACTGCATACCAGCAGTAATATTACAATAACCCAACTCGCCCCACATAAACCATAACAAAACATTACCACCCACCTCACATTCCTCTACTTGGCAACAGCCTTGCAAGTCCTCAACTTGCCATGTTGGTAATAACCCCACAAGCCATACACAGAATTTTGACACGGGTACAAATACTGCCCTCATTAATAGCCCAACAGAACTCACACAGCTGTTTCACTCAGACAGTCACCCTGCACATCGAAACCTTTCTGCGGTATTCATTATTTAGTGTGCTCAGATGGGAGTGTCATGTCGAAATTATGAAATATGCATGCCATACTTCAGGACACCTGCGTCTGTTAGATCCCGCCACCGCAGGTCTCTTGGCTAGAGCTCTCATCGATGACAGCTGTTGAATAAAGGTTAAAACAAAACAAGACCAGAAATAGATACAATCGCATCGACATAATTGGATTGTTCATCTTTAGCATGGATTCTGACCTTTTCAGAGTTAACAAAGGGTCCATTTAGGATTCAAACACAACCACAAGGTCGTCAGGCAGTGGCATTTGTCAGTAGCTTGTAACATATGTCTTAGTTGCTGGTTATTTATGTTTATCTTTTTGTTCTACATGGTTAGATCAATAAAATTGATTCAGGGGGCATGACAAATTGCCTTAATTTTTAGCACAATTTTTATAATTGATCACTCTCTATTTAAAAACTTACATCGACAGCTTTAATATTAGTATTTGACATTTGTTTCTGCAGCATATGCTGCGTCAAGGCCGTGCAGCCGTCCAGGTGAACCATGAGCTGGAAGTGATCACTACTGAGTACCTGCAGGATGCCAACTTTGCCAGCAGGCATGACAGCAAGCACAGCAGCACTCCAGCCATCAGTGTCTACACTACCGTAAAAGGAATTCTGCATCTGCGGCTTGGCAACATTGGTAAGGATTGTTTGCTAACCACCATAAATTAATGTCATTTTTAAGTAAAATACTTAAGAAAGCCGTTTGTAAGATTATTTCTCAGAAAAGTTTAAACATGGATTTGTGGCAATATCAACAATTTCTGTATTTGTCAAGGCTGTGTGCCATTCAGAGTTGAATTTAGAAAGCCTTTTAAATTACAGTTCAATTCTTGAATTTGAAGTGAGATAAACTAGAACTAGAATTGAAATTTTGTTTTGAATATTAGAAATCAGAAGTAAAATGAGTCATTTTTACCTAGGAAATTTTGAATGAAGACCTGACACAAAGCCTTATGGAAATTTTTTTTTTTTTTAAAGCTATACATGTAGATGATTGGATGGACTTATGGTTGGATGAATGGATAGATATGCTAGTGGTACAGAAATGATACACTTTGTTTTTAACATTCCTCTGAAAATTTGAACAAGAAATCAGCTTTCTGAGACATCACTATAGTGTAAGAAGCATCCGTCATTAGTTACCCTAACATCTGAGTTGTTTTCCACTCTGGAAATCCAAGCTGAATCAAAGCTATTCAGAGGCTGTCGTCATGTTTATCTGCTTAAGCTCTTTCTCAGAGGCCCAGTGAAAATGCAAGTGTTTCTTGCGAAATTACCCAAACAGTCAGATACCCATCGGCTTTCCTCTGTCTCTGGCTCTCAGCGGTCGGAATCAATTAACTCATCCACAACCCGCTCAAAAGCTGCTCAACACCGTATCTCAATCTGGGATTAATGCGTTGTCCATTTATTTGTTTGCTAATGAGTGGTCGCCATTAACAAGAGATCGAGGTTTACTCGCTCTCTAAGGCTTACTGAGATGTTTATCCTTTGAAAGCATCTCAGAGGATCAGCTAAGTCAAAGCAAAGACAATTACTGGTCAGAGTAATAAGGGATTGGGGGGGGGAAGACTTTTATTATGTACATTCAAATGTATTTTGAATGGCTTGAGTGGTCCGTTGAATACATTCAGTCAAGTTTTGATAAGATGGGGCGTCGCGAGTCTACCGCTCTGGGTAATGAGCACCGGATTGATGTCTTACTTCACGATCCCGCCCTGTTTCGACATTTTCTTCTCGGATAGGATGTGTCACATCATTGGGAATTAATGAAGCTCCGATGTATTTGGACTCGTGATGATTGGCGTCTTGTCATATGCGAAAACGCAATGGAAAAAGCTCTTAATGAAATCCTCTTTAATTAACTTCAGCTTGATGTGAAGAGACAAGTGAATAATTAAACAAACAGCGAATCCACATAAAAGAAACGGATAACTTAATTCGGCACTAATGGAACAGGTTAAACATCATCTCTGAATTCAGAGTGTTTCGGTGCATCTGTCAAAAGCTTCTCACAGTAGCAACAGGCTCTATCACATCCGGATTCTTTATGCCTTTATACCAAAGAGAGAGAGAGAGACGCAGGGCCAGATGGAGGGGAGAAAAGATTAGGATTTTATAATTCGCCTGCCTCTGGCCCCCACGCTGCTCATCTGCAAACGTTTGATAAGCATGACGAAGATTTCAGCAGAGAAGAAGAGAGATGGGGAACGGGAGAGAGGAAAACAAGGAAAGAAAATCGCATTTCCTCAACAATTTTTTTCCAAGCGAGTCCCCTATATCTGCTTTCATGGTGAAAATACAAAAAACAATGGTATACATTTGCAACGGGCCAATGTAGACTTCTGTCTATCTCCTCTAAAACAAAGCTACATTTAGAAGATAAGAGAAAGTGCTTCCTAATGGAAATCCTATCATGTGCTCCACTACAGATAAAAGAGCTCTATATGTGAATGACTTCCAAAGCTATAGAAAGGTATTCTCCAGGGTAAATAGGGGTCTAATGGAGGCATCTAAAAATAATTAAACGGCCAACCGGCAGGTGTAAAGTTATCAGACACACTGAGGAAGAACTGAATGATATTTCTGATGTTTTCAGGATTAAACTTGCTGAAGTTGTAGATGCTCAGCAGTCTTCTATGGGTTCGTTAGGCTGTAGGGCTCTCTTTTGTTCACAATATTGTACAAGATTGATTTGGGTTGTGTATGTATATGCATGAGAGGCTTTTTGGAAGTCTTTGGAACTCTTTGAAAAGTTTTGCGGGAGCTATGAACTTTTGCAATCTACTGTTTCTACACTGAACAAAATTATAAACGCAACACTTTCGTTTTTGCCCCCATTTTTCATGAGCTGAACTCAAAGATCTAAGACTTTTTCTATGTACACAAAAGGCCTATTTCTCTCAAATATTGTTCACAAATCTGTCTAAATCTGTGTTAGTGAGCACTTCTCCTTTGCCGAGATAATACATCCACCTCACAGGTGTGGCATATCAAGATGCTGATTAGACAGCATGATTATTGCACAGGTGTGCCTTAGGCTGGCCACAATAAAAGGCCACTCTAAAATGTGCGGTTTTACTGTATTGGGGGGTCCGGGGCGGGGTCCGAAAACCAGTCAGTATCTGGTGTGACCACCATTTGCCTCACGCAGTGCAACACATCTCATTCGCATAGAGTTGATCAGGTTGTTGATTGGAGCAAATTTTAACCAGATAACGAGACTACAAATCTTAAGATGTACGTTCTTTGAAATGGTCTTGTAGGATCTCTGTCTTCGAACGGACCCACTTACACTATTGAGTCACACATGAAACAATCACATTCCATTGAGACAAATTAGTTAATTTCATTACAGTCTTCTTTAATATTAATGCTGTTTTCTCTCAGAACAATCCAGCAAACCCTTCATTTGTTCAGCTAATGCTGATGTGATTTAATGCAGTATTTTGAATGTGAAACCGTATGTGAGGGATTTGTGCGAAATTGCTGTTATCTGCATAACTTGGTCATAAAACTTGTTCTGATCTTTAATTAAACAACAATATACTAACACAGTCTGCTTAAGCAACTAACACACAAACAATGAATAATTTTTATTTCCTTTCTTTTTTTTTACTAGCATGTTATATGTCATAGACACGTCAACAGAGATGTTAGCATGTTCCAAAGATGCCATAAAAGTATTTAACTGACACTCTTGGTTTCTTGAACTGTCCTTTTGCTCTCATCTTTGTAGGACGCCCACTCTTATGGAGAGTAGCAATGTTGCTGAACTTTTTCCATTTGTAGATAGTTTCTCTTACTGTGGACTGATGAACTTTGCAGCTTTTAGAGATATTTTTATAACCCTTTCCAACGTTATGCTTAATCTTAGGCGTTCTGAGATCTCATTTGCCTAGGGAAATGGTTCATACCTGGCAATGCTACTTGTGAATAGCAAACTTTGTGAGAGTGTTTTCTTTATATGGCAGCTGAGCTCTATCTCGTCTCATTGTTTGGACTTCAGGTTAACTGACTTCTGTCTCCAATTAGCTTTTATAGAAGTCATTAGCCTAAGGATTCACCCTTTTTTCCACCTTGCACTGCGAATGTTTACACTGTGTGTTCAGTAAAAGCATTAAAACGTATCATTATTTGAGTAGACTGTTTGTTTGCTCGTTGTTGTGTATAGATCACGTCAATTGACCAATTTATGCAGAAGTCCAAGGTAAATGCAGTTTCACATATGTTTGTCACTGTTAAATCTCTGACAATATATGTACATGCAGTGTGAGAGGGTACACAGGTCAGAAGGTGTAGTCTCCTTTGCATGATTTATTTATGTTTTATTAATTAGTGAATATTTAAATTGCATAAAAGTCATAAAGGTTAGTATTAATGTAAAAATTTGGAGCACATTCCCTACTGTTTTTCCTCTAACTTTAGCCTCCACTGAGAAATCTAATCCTGTCCGGGGTTGAATGCATCTCTGATTTAGTTCCCCCCCCTTTGCTTCTCCTCATTTACTTTGACCTTACTTGAATAGTCTGTAATTAAAGCTAAATTTCTCATTGTGCTGCCTGGAGCACCTTCATTATGCATTTAGATGGTTTTTTTTTCCCCCGCCAACTTTCTAAGTAAAGTTGGTGGATCAAGTGCTGCTGGCAACTTAAAACTAATAAAAACAGCCTGAACGTCTAATATAATCAGGTATGATATAAATAATATATATATATTTTTTTTTTTGATTTTCTCTTTATACTATTTTATGTAAGCATTTAATTGTAATAATTATTAATTTAATGTATATTTTATTTAATTTTATTTATTTTTATTTAATTTTTTACCCTGTTCTTGCCATGTCATAAAACAACCAAATTAAAATAAAATACAATTATCTCTCTTAATTATGTACACAGTGCGATATCACATATACAAGTTTTTTTTCATGATAAATAGTCACCTGTCACTGTCTGGGATCAAATATTATTCCTTGGTGTAACACATGCTCACTGAGTCACCATTTTTAAAACACTATAATGATCTTAAATTAAATGCTCTTCAGGTAAATGCTAAGTGGAAACATTTGTCTCTGGTTGTTTTCTAATTGACAAAAGAAGTGTGTGTTTAATGTGTAGACGTCTGTCTTATGTATCCCTCTATTACTATTTTCATTGACGTTTCATTCAATCACAGGATGTGCCCTGAAACACACACGCACACACTCCCACCTTCAATCACCCGTTCTGTGCCTGACCTGTGTCTCAGATTTGTAATTACAGCTTTCACCTGTCAGTAATCACAGGTAAAGCCCACTGAATGTTTGGGGCGGTTGGTGCTTGTTGTGAAACCCATGGGAGCAAAGCACTTACACTGCAGTTTAGACAATTTACTGCCTCTCAATGCACAGCAATCACAGTTGAGAGATAGAGAACAAGTAAGATAAGGGTCATTGGCCAAGGAGTATTCACCCACACCAACATTTCAGTTTTTCTGCATAAGTATTGTTTTTGTAGTTTTCTTTTTTACTCCTCCGCCTATTCTTCTATTTCTCCCTGTTTAACATTCCTGTCTGTCCTTTTTGACCACAGAACGTTTCTCATTGCAAGGCACCAATCAATGCATCTTTCTTTGTCACATTGTTATGGTCACCACTCACCATCAATTCAGCCAAATAACAACAGGGTCAGTCTCTCTGTGTGAAACAAGCAAAACAACCCAGTTGCAAGCAGAATAAACATATCTCTAATGGTAAATCTAACTCTTCGGCTGTCATTCTTAAGTCTGTCTTTGAGGGATGCTTTGCTTTACCTAATATTTCTCATACTGTGATCGGAGAAAGAAAGAAGGAAAATGCCGGCAGTGATCAGACTTATGAAGCCAATGCATCACCAGACAAAACAAAATAGGCTACGTATCTGGTATATATATATCTCTGAGATATGTATGTATTCATATGCTTATTTTCAGTTTACATTGTGGTTGTGACAAACTATAAGCTCATTCACCTTAAATGGAAAAAAAAATAATTATGACACTTAGGGCTGGGTATCGTTCAAAATTTTTCGATATCGATACCGATACCGATACCTTGACTTCGATACCGGTTCCTGAACGATACTTTTTTCGATACCAATTTTATGAAATCAATTTTAACAAGATTACATTATCTAAAAAAAAAACTTTGGTTTTATTTTTCAGCTTGTTGATGTTTATACAAACTCAAAGACTCATCTCCTGAGCCACTGCACAAAGGAACAAAATGTAAACAACACAATAAATCAGTGCAAAATAGTTTTAATAAAGCTCAAATAGTCTTCAGTTTACACATCTGTTAGGCTACATTTACACTACTTAGTGTTCGTTTTAAAACGCATAGCTCAGACAGAATCATGATTTCTATTAATTTTCCACTGATTTACTGATGAGCATTAGCAGCTTCCAGCGCGGTCTGCTTGTGTTCTCTCTTCCATGATCGCTGCTCTGACTCAGAGGTAATAACATATTTAATTTCAGCAACATTACATGGCCAAAACACACATTAGATGGCAGGTCCGGATTTACCAATTTTCGTGACGTTATTTGGTACAACACAGACCCTCCCTGGATCAGGACGTCACTCCAAGAGCCAGGAGGAAACTGATCAGAGAAGCTACCAAGAGGCCTACAGCAACTCTGAAGCAGTTGCAGGAATTTATGACAAAGAGTGGTCATTGTGTACATGTGAAAACAATATCACAAATTCTCCACAAATGTGGCTTATCTGTAACCTAGATCATGTATTCAGCCAAACTGTTAGGAACAAATAAAAATTTAGTAACAAAGCTATCTTCTGGAAAGCTCTTTGTTTACATTGACATGAATTTGAGCTTAATTTAACCAAACTTAACTGATTTGGACTGAGCTCGATTCAATTTCTTGTACTCTATTTTCCAACAGGTTGCAGTGTGACAAATTCCCAGAGTCTTTTGGCTCTTCCTCCATCGCTTTCCCATGTGGTCCAGCCCAGTGATGCCCCACAGGGTTTTACGGGAGGAGGTGTCCCTGCTTTAACGGTCCTCCAGCTTAATGGTATAGCACATCATCTCTCTAAATCACCAAACCTTGACTTCATATCCCCAGAACTCAGGAGCTTTGCAGTTCTACAGCTCTGGAGAAATTATAAAAGTACATCATGTGGGATTTGCTGATAATTCCAGAAGAGGTTTTAGCAGAGAATTCCCTTATCTAGTTGTAATGGCCATATTTATTTATCTTCTTTCTCACTCTCTTTTTTTATAGCTTCATTCTAATGACAGCGAGATTAGTCTTTTTGAGGATCACAACAGAGGATCACAGTATTATGACATATGGAAATGTAGTATGCAAAAGTCTTCAGAGAAGACAATATCAGTCTTTTCATTACATTGTTTTGTAAGATAATAATCTTCAGGCCTGAAACATGAGAATGGCCAAGGAATTGCATGTGGGTGATTCTGTTTTACA
This sequence comes from Sinocyclocheilus rhinocerous, assembly GCF_001515625.1. Taxonomy (NCBI): domain Eukaryota; kingdom Metazoa; phylum Chordata; class Actinopteri; order Cypriniformes; family Cyprinidae; genus Sinocyclocheilus; species Sinocyclocheilus rhinocerous. The sequence goes on from NW_015634502.1 coordinate 1,184,232, forward strand.
TACTTAATGTGGAATCTTCCACTACTGTAGTGGAACAAACCTGATAGACCTTCAAATATCCTGCCATTACACTGAATATGTTTTTACTAAGTTTAACTATCCTGCTCCACAAGGTTTTTCAAAACACTTTCCCTGCCATGACGGTAGTTGAAAAAAATTAATAAATTTGACATTACAAGATGCCCGTTATAGCATGCCTTGCAGCAATGCTGAGAATGCAACATGTATTTGTATTCCATTATGAATTGCATTCTGACACATTGTAGAATGCAGTGATGTGTGAAATCAAACTTGCAGCTAGAAGCATTCAAACAGTTAGGCAGAGTGGTGATCTTTTCAACTGAAAAATTGATCTTTTCTGATTGGATAAACTGTGTAATCATACATAGTTAGGATAGATTAAAGGATTGGTTCACTTCCAGCATAAACATTTCCTGATAATTTACTCACCCCTATGTCATTAAAGATGTTCATGTCTTTCTTTCTTCAGTCGCAAAGAAATTAAGGTTTTTGAGGACAACTTTCCAGGATTTTCCTCCATATAATGGACTTAAATGGTGGCCAACAGGTTGAAGGTCCAATTGCAGTCTCAATGCAGCTTCAAAGGCCTCTACACGATCCCAGCCGAGAAATAGGGGTGTTATCTAGCGAAACAATCATTTTCTTAAAAACATTGCACAGATGAAGAGCTAACCGCACGTGACCTTTCCAGCGTGATTACATATGAAATTGCGGATGCGCATCACGGAGCTAGTGCAAGATGTGCATTTGTGGTTAAAAAGTATGAACATTTTTCACTAGATTTTAGACCCCTATTCCTCGGCTGGGATCGTGTAGAGCCCTTTGAAGCTGAATTGAAACATGCAAGTGTGTGCATGTCTGTGCAACAGTATCCATTCTGGTTTATCTGTACACTGAAGAGCAGGCTGCTTGTGACTGTGGCAGACATCAGTGACACATAATGTCATGTCCTGCAAAGATAGTTGAGACACAGCCAGTGAAAAATAACACAGTGGCTCCCACACGTCTTTGGGCCACGAGTGGGCCGTTACAGGAGGGGTGTGTGTATGTCAGTGATGTATATGTGTATGTGATGAGATGGCGATAAAGAGAGTGCTTCAACATGCTCACAGAGAGGCCCTATTGTCTCCAATGCAATGTAGATCTTTCTCTCTCTCCCTCTCTCTCTCTCTCTGTAGGAAGGACTACAGTGGGAATTTAGGTTTAGGAAAAACACTGACAGGCTCTTTTTGATCCTTCGTCTTTTGATCCTCTGTCGTTCTGTCTTTATTGGTGTTAAATCACAGGATTATGTTAGTTGTGATGTTGAATCGCATTGAAGCATGAATCTCAGTGCAGGTATATCTGAAAGCGGGTCTCATTGGGTGGGAGGGATAACTGGAAAAGACCAAGATGGATTTGAGGCCAAATGGAGGTTGAAAAGTGGCCCCCGAGGAAGTGAGGAAAGACAGCATGTGTGTCTCATAGGGCGAAAGATGTTGTTTATGCGTGTGTATATGTGTGTTGCAGCAAGCAATGCCAGACGAGCCCGCCGATTGCCAGAAATTGACAGCGCGCTGGCCAGACTGCTTCAAAGCACCATGAGGGAAGTAGGCGGAGCCGCACGGCATCAGCAGGCCGACGCGAAAGAAGTGCACCAGAGGAAGATTGACAGAATGGCAGCTGTCCGTCAACACGAGGAGCAGAAGGCCACGCCCCCTTTTCAGGACAGCTCAAACATCACGGTAAGAAAGAAGGACAGTTTTCAATAGAGCAGGATCGAAAAGCTGTCGGTCTCAGCATGAGCTGATTGACGTTCACTAGCGTTGTGCACCATGTGATCCTGAAGGGATAGTTCAGACAAAAATCGATTATTTATTCACTCTCATGTCATTTCTAACCCATTTGACTTTCTTCTTTCATTGGATCGCTTGATTCATTGAAAAGATACAATTCAAAAGAGTCATTTGTTTACAAATTGGAAATCTCTTGAACGTGCCAGTTAGAACTATGGCAGATATTCTAATTTTCAGTTAATAATGAGTTAAATTTTCATGTGTTCCTTTCACAAAGCTATCATATGACTTCAGATGACTTGAAATATAGAGCACGGGTCGTATGGGACACTTTTGTGATACTTTATTTCGCTTTTTTGTGATGTTGAAGCTTGAGAGCTCCAGTTCTCATTCACTTTCGTTATTCGGAAAAGAGCTCCCAAGAAATTCTTCAGAAATTCAACTTTTATGAAAGAAAGTAAGTCATATGGGTTTCGAAATACAGTAAAACTGATGAAAATTTTACTTTTTGGGCGATCTATTGTGTTCCTTTCAAAGCATGAGCTTTATTTTAGCTCCAAAGAGGAAACGACTGAAACTGAGCTGCATTATTCACCAGTTCCTCCCACTCTGTGAGAATGATTAAATCAAACCTAAATTCACTCTTTTTTCACTCAACAGCCTGGCACAGTCTTGCCATGCTTCAGGCACATCAGTTTTATTAGTTTCTAGGTCTTTCCGGTGCAGTTTCAGCATGTGAATTTCCTTTCTTTCAGAGGCATCGGACAGAGCGTGTGCAGCATTCCCGTGACCTGCGTGTGATTGAGGCCTATCGTGAGCGCTGTAAAGCACAGGAGATCACCAACATGCTCTCTCAGGCCATCACTACCAAACACACTCTCTACGCCACACTCGGAACGGCAGAGTTCTTTGAATTCGTGCTCAATAATCCATTCAATGTTCCTCAGACTGTCACCATTGAATGTGATGACCAAGAGCTCAGGTGAGTTATATTAGGCCTTTGAATGCACTACATCAGTGGTTGTCAAACTTTTCAAGTTCTACCAAATATGAGCATTGAAATACCATCTAGGCACATTTCATCTCAACGTGAGCCACATAATGTCATATTTTGATTAATGGCAGTATTCCTGCAGTTAGATTATGGAGCTTAAAGAACTTTGACCGCCTTTTATAGGCCTGTGGAAGGACCCCATTAGAGCAACAGTCTGGCAGAACTTCTATTTCAGACTGGTTACATTATCGATAACATACATTATTAACTGAGTGCTGAGGGTCAAAAGCAAGTCACTCTTAAAGCTTAACTTAAAGAAACTGAGCGTCTAGATGCCGCTCGCAAACAGAATAATTTCTTGTGTTTTTGTTGATCCCTTCGGTTTTTGCAGCTCTCTTTGCACGTGCATTGAACTAAAACAGTGCATATATCACCATACCAACATGCAGCTTAAATGGATAGTTCACCCAAAATTTTTTATTATTTAAATTTAAATTTACAATACTTTGCCTCATGCCTTTCCAAATCTGAATGCTCTTTCATTATTATTTAGAACATAAAAGAAGATATTTTGAAGAAGTATATAGAATAAAAAAAAAAAAAACTATCATCTACCCAGCTAACAAATATATGTTCTAAGAGTAATTTTCTAACATGAAAATTTTATTTCTAAATGTTCTAAATGTTTTTGGTTATGCAGTCATTCCATTTTATTATTTTTAAACATTATGGGAATGTCACTTTTGACTGTTCTCTAAATATTCTGAAACGGATAGTAACAAATGTTAGTCGAATGCAAACTAAAACATTTCATTAAAAAGTTCCATGAATGATGTATAGTATAAATAATGTTTTATGCTGACATTTTGAGAACATTATGAAAGACCAGATAACTTTGAACAAACATTCTATTGAAATTACCGGACAAAGGTTTGTTCAATACTTTGAGACCTTTGAACCTTGCCACAACGTTCGCCAAAGTTCTGAGAATGGTCCCTGTTAGCTGGGTATCTATCTGTCTAGTTATCTATTCATTTATCCATCCTACTTTTGGCCTTTTGCCTCTTTATTAGAGAGATTTTTGTAAAACTAAGTCAAATTTGTTAATACTGTTAGTAATTTCTATCAGAACAACAGTGTGATGACACTTTTATATGGAAATCTATGAGTGTGTGTGACTGTGTTTGATAGTGAGTTTTTGTCTGAGGTGTTTGGACACTATAGTACCGTAATGTGTGCTTTCATAATAAGAACACTGCCAAAAATAATTTAATACATTCTCAGTACAATATGCAGATGCCCTAAGAAAACCTCTTTAATGTTAATATGTACATACAGTAGTAAGCCTATACTTTAATCATGCTCAGCAGGCACTTTGTCCATTCAAAGATCAAATAAAGCCTTTGCCTCTGGCATTACAGCCCTGAAAAAAAAAATTGTGTGTAGATCAATGTTTCGTTCACATGTGAACAGCCTAAAAATGAACATCTGAATGAATGAGTTTTCCTCAGCGGGGCGTTACAGGGGCCAAGAGCTTCCCAGGGGGTAGGAAATCAACACTGAATAAATAATCAGTTCCCCCCATTCAAGCTTATTTTAATTGCAGCTTGATGTAAAATATCTTCCCCCGTCCAGGTCCCGTGTGAAGCTCTAGATGCACAATCCAGGATTATACCGCACAAAATCTGAGTTTTCTGCAAGCCATAGACTGAGTCTGCACACTCCATCATGATGAGCACAAGCCAAGAAAGTGAGAGAGAGAAGTTAGGAGGATGAGGTTGAATAAATTACGGCATTAAAACCCTAGCATTTCTCAGCGTTTAATTAGGAAAGACATTAGTAGCCTAAACTCCACACACACACACACACACACACTGTGCTTTAGGACAAGATAAATATTCTCCGTTGCCTCTCTGCATGAAGTATGTTTGCATGGCAAACGTCTTCCCAGTTTGCATTGTGTTGTGGCATAAAACTGAAGCACTTTGTGATGTGTCATGGAGGTAACTGCTCACCCAGGAGCGGTGTGTTTGTCTGTGTGTGAACCCTGTGAGTCAGTCCAAAGCACTCTTGTATGCACAGAGCTGTGCCTGGGAAACAAATACCTGCGATCTGGAGTTTGCATTTGTACATTTGTGTTGAATTGATGCTTCTCTCTTCCAGTGCAAAGGATATGTCAGGCCTGTGTTTGTATTGCTGATGTATGCCACAAAGCCAACCTTATAAAATCACCTCTCTCTTTCACTTTTACTGAAGAGATTGTTTCTCACCTGTACTCGCACATTATATATGGACAAGCTGAACCAACGGAGCAGCGAGTTAAAGGATACGCCAGATTTCAGCAGAGCTGCTCCATTCTTTCTGCCTAATTCATTTTATCCTCTCAAGGTCCCGCAGCTCATAATTTGTTTTCAGTCCTCTGAAGCAGTTTTTTTAGTTATACTTCAGCTGAATTTTATTTTCTCTCTCTCTCTCTCTCTCTCTCTCTCTCTCTCTCTCTCTCTCTCTCTTTTTAAGATTTAAAGTAGTTGGTGTGATTGTTCTGTATTTCCAATGCATCATTAGAAACACAAAAAAAACAAAAATGTGATTTTATACACTACACATTCGAATTGAGATTTTTTTTTAATCAATACTTTTATTCATCAAGGACGCATTAAATTGATCAAAAGTGACAGTAAAGACTTTTATAATGTTACAAAAGATTTTTTTTGAAAATGATTTTAAACTTTATAATATATTCATCAGATTCCTGAAAAAAACTGTTTTCCACAAAAATAGAAAAATATATAAAAATATTAAGATTCAGCTTTGCCATCACAGGAATAAATTACATATTAAAATATATTAACAACGTTGTTTGCACTGCGCTCTTGCGTTACTTGGATCTTTTTATTTTGGTGCGTCAATCTGTTGAGTTACTTAGTACTTAAGTATAGTACTTATACTTATATTAAAATATATTAAAATATAAATTGTAATAATATTTCACAATATTACTGTTTTTACTGTATGTTTGAGCAAATAAATGTTGCCTTGGTGAGCAAAAGAGACCTCTTTTTTAAAAAAATAAAAAATTTACCAACCCCAAACTATTAAACAGTAGTATAGTTTAATTTTGATCATTTTTGGAGCAACATAATTTAAGCTCAATGCATTCTGTAATCACTTCACTTTGGGTTTTCCATTCACAATGAGAGAAGACATTTAAATAATATAAACTAAAAATTTAGCAATTTATAGTTACCCTCACCAGAAGCCATGTTTGTTTGTGTCTACTGTAGTGATTTTAGATTTAAGTAGCACCACCAGTGTAATGGCTTTGGGCTTAAATATTAATATTAATATTTAGTTTTGGTCATACTATTTTACGGGGCACCAGCCAGGAATTTCACCTTGACAGTAAAGAACAATCATGGAAGATTGTTGAATAAATAAGAATTACATAAATTGGAGGGAGTTGTAGTCTGACCAATCTGAAGGATTTTAGAGATATTGTTAACTTGTAGAGCCTCTTGTATTATCTGTATTATCAACACAAGTGTAATAAAAGTGGTTTTATTATCAAAAGAATAGACAAGAGTAACTAACAACTACTAAATGGGTACAATGAATGGATAAAGTGCAAAAGATTGCGTTGGATGTTTCTATGGACGTTATCTTATGGAAAGATAAAGGGAAGTTTCCTGGAAGTAATAAGGTAAACCTTATTCTAGATTCAACAAATAAATCGAGAGATTATTTGTTATTAACTGACATCAGTTCTATAAAATCTAATGCAAATTAGATGATCATTTACTTGCAATACACACTAATGCTTACGATCTCTGGAAAGAGGTTTGGAAAGACTGATATTCATGTTCCGCGCCTGGGCAGCGACATCTTCTACTTGTTGGCCTGGGCATATTTCCTATTTAGGCCTATTTACATTATGTGATGTTTTTTTTTTGTTTTGTTTTTTTTTAAGTTGTGTACATCTTGGGACTGATTTATGAAAGAGACTTGTTCCCCATATCCCATATCGCTATATGGAATGCAAAAACTTTGAATCTCAATATCTCAAAACTGCTCAGAATGCAGATTATAATTCCAAGGTGACGATATGCTTCTCTATGAATGGAAGGGAAATGGGCTTTGCTTTTGTTCACATAAGTATACTTTTCTGCCACCTGCCTGGCTCTCTGTTATTAAAGAGAGAATGTGATTGAATGTTCAGAGACTTGGTGTCACATCTACTGTAGTGTATACAGTACAAAAGAGTTTTTACACCTCTAAATTCTTTCTTTTTCTTATTTTTTTCATTTATAGCGAATGATGCCTTCTCGGGCCCGGAGGTGCTGCCTTTGATGTTTCAAATGCCCTTTTCCTTCATATATTTGTGCATGAAATTTGTCTCTATGAAACAGAAAGTAATATTTCACACCCAGTGTGTGTTATCTTTAAACCGTACCCTCCCAGGAGTTTCAGTTCTGTGAGGGCTTATGTTTGACTGTATCATGCATACTCAAATACTCTTTTTCATTGCCAATAAAATACTGCTGGCAAGGCAAAGAAAGTCCTCAAGCTGTTCTTTTCTTCTCCTCTCTGTCTCTCTCACTTTGCTGTTTTTCATCTTTTTCTCTTTATATCCCTCAGTGTAATCGTGAAAAGTGAGGAGTGGAGATACTTCAAGGAGTTGACGAAGACTCTGACTCCTCTAGAGGAGGAGATGTTTCACCTAAAGGAGAGCACACAGACTCCACAGGTTTACCTGCGGCCCAAAGAAAGTATCCATGTCCCGTTCAAGTACCAGACCTTCATCTGTGGTCACACCTTCCCTATTCAGGTAAATCTAGGGGGAACTCTCTCAGATATTTACTCAGAGTTTATTTTAAAGGGGTCATATGACATTGCTAAAAAGTACATTATGCTGTGTATTTGGTGTAATGCAATGAGTTTATGCGGTTTAAGGTTCAAAAAACACATTATTTTCAACATAATGTACAACAGCCTTTGGCTACTCTGCAGGTTCAGGAAACAGTCCTCCATAAAATGCTTCACACAGCGTCACACACTGCGGGCTTGAGTGAGCGGCGGCGGGCGGCTTGAGTGAGGAATGGCCGGCGGACTTGAGAACGGCGCGGCCGGCGGATTCGACGAAGGAGCGGCCGGCGG
>NW_015634502.1:1192254-1195270 GCF_001515625.1 Sinocyclocheilus rhinocerous
ACAACGAAACACACAGCGCCTTCACGACGCAGCCGCGGCGGCGACAACAATACTAGAGCGAGAATAAAAGTTCCGCCGCCTTTCTCTGCGTGAACATTTGGGTGGTGTTATGTAAATCTTCACACACAGTGACGTAGGCATGTGGGGGCGTGTTTAAATGAGGCGTTTTAGGAGGGTGTGGACAAGTCTTAACTTTTATAAAGAATATCTCTTTGGATTTGAGACTTTAGTCTTTGCAACTTTACAGATCTTCTTTATGCACCAAGAGCTTGTAACACTTCAAAGAGAAAGGAAAAATTGAAATCGCATCATATGACCCCTTTAACTTTTTTTAATAAAAACTAATACATATTTTTATTTTGTTTTGTACTGTTGTTTTCTTTGTTTGTTCTCTTTCTGTTGTTGTGTTTCTTTGTTTTTCATTGTTGTTTTGTTTTGTGGGGTTTATTTTTTTTATTTATTTATTTATTTTTCACCCCAATGTGGTAAAAAGTCTGGACAGGCCACTACGTAGACTCAAGTAAATCTAAAGTGAACTGTCCACTGAACTGCTGGTGCTGGAAAACAACTTCATCTGGAGAAAATGTGGACTATTTAATTGTTTCTGAGTGTTGTGATGTAGTGTAATTCAACCATGAACGATGTGTCATCACTGAGAAACTGCATTCGTTTCCTCATTTCCCTTTTGCACTGATGAGACTTGGATTAGTTCACATGTTTACGGTTTAATTGGATTTGGGTTTGTTTATAGTCTGTAGTATTACAGAGGCAGCCACAAGTGAAGGAAAGAGGTTAACATGACTCAAAGCATCAGCAATAATGAAATGGATTAAAAACAGCCTCATCCAGACGGTCTGAACAGACCTTTCCAAACAATGTTTTCCCCGTCCCTTAATGACATTATTTCAATGTGATTGTTCTCTCACTGAATGCTGCACTGTTTATGATGACTCTTCTGTCATACTGCAGGATACAAAAAGCTTAAAGATTTCAAGAAGTCCACAGATGGCTCAGAAACATCTGTCCAATACAATTCATGCCAAATCCATCAAGGTAAGAGCTTAGCACTCACTGTACTACTGAGCACACACAGGAACTCAGACTCTTTCTATACAGCCTGATTAGTAGTTGTGCAGTCAGAGAAGTGGGCTGGCACTCCTGTGGTGGTTCAAACAATCCAGACTGAAAACATGACTTGGTCATCAACAGTAAAACTGAATGTAACTGATGCACACTTACAAGAACCAAACAGAAGTTACATGCTTTTGTGTTTCTGTATGCATTTTTAGGCAAGTATGTATTAAATGAGACAAAGAGCTTGTTTTGACCTTTTAATTGTGTATTTGAGATTTTGACCTGAAGAACCAAATACATTCAATTTCAGCCTGCCATTAATATTCAGATTGATTAATTTCAGCCTTTTAAATGAATAAGTCTGTTAATGAGCAACATTGATCAACTGTCCCATTGCCTCTAATTTATGTTTCATAATCGGGTCCACACAGATTCTGCAGATTTTCAGACATTCACAAATGTCTACACTTCTGCAGTCCCTTACATGTTGGTTTATTAAATATTTTGTTTTCTTTTTCTGACATGTGCACACACCGTCTGTTGATGACTCACGTTACGCTCATGTGAAAGCATAAACAAGGATCAACGTAGTGTATAGTAATCAATTTCAGTTTGATTTAGCATTTGCAAATGTTCTTGTTAGTTAGTTTTGCACAATACTTTACATGCAGTAATACAGACAAGGTAATAAACAGTTTATTCCATTTCTGTGGAAATAAAATGAAAGTATACAGTGTACACATATATTATATGATATTATATTATATTATTTTATTTTTTTAATGTTTTTCATAGAACTTCCTTATGCTCACCATATTATATTGTGAAATAGTAATACATTTGAAAATAACTGTTTGGTATTCTTATGATGGCAAAGCTGATTTTTCAGCAGCCGTTACTTCAGTCTTCACTGTCCCATGATCCTTCATAATCATTCTAATATGTTAATTTGGTGCTCAAGAAACATTTCTCAAGACACATTGCGTGCGTTCTCACTAAAAGTATTAATTTATTATATTATATTATATTATTCATAAAATCTTATTTATAACCTTTACTTTTCATTTGTACATGTTTATGCATATTTTACATGGTGAATGGTTGGGGTGATGTGCTGTTCTATGGCATTGTGGTTCATTGTGCCTTTGGGCTGTTCCTGCCATATGTAGCCAAGAGAGACTGATGCCTTGCAGTACTGCTGACACACACACACACACACACACATACATGCGTGCAACTCCCATATCATATTTAGGTCAGTTGGGGTCAAGCATTGCTGTGCACAAATTGACATCACCTCCAGAGGAGTGTCAATGAGTTGTCTTGGGCTGTGAATCCGACAGCCAGCTCGACTGTATCTCACGCGAGAGAGGTTATGCACTCAGACTGCAGATGACTCACGGTACTTCATATCACACTACATACTGTCAGTGCTGTTCATTCGGTGTGGAATGATTTCAGGCTTGTCATTTAGTGATAGACCTTGACCACCTCTGCTGAAAAGAGCAGCTTAGACCATCATACTGGTTCAAGGGTGGTTTTTGCTGGTTTGGTGCTGAACTACAAAGAAATGTTGTGGGTTGCAAGTTCAATTTTGTTCATCTCTTAAAAAAAGCAAAAATATGTTTACAGTAATGCACTTACAATGGAAGTCAATGGGGCAAGGCATTGCAATAGGACAAATGTTGTTATGAAACAGTTTGAAAATATAGCCAACAAGACAAATAACTCACATTTTTGTGCAGAATAATTCATATAAGTGTATAAAGCAAGATGCACATTTCTGCTTTTAAAGGTGCAGTATTTAATAATGACAGCTAGTGGTTGAAATGAAGGGCCGTGCACAGGGGGGTGGCCCGGAGGCTAGAGTCCTCATTGGCTGAGGTGCCCCACTTGAACACCCCCCCCCCTCCCCCAACCCCCCCCCCACAAAAAAAGATTT
>NW_015634502.1:1195670-1233544 GCF_001515625.1 Sinocyclocheilus rhinocerous
CCCAATGAACATGATTGCCCTCCCCCCATTGTTTTTTGGAGAAACAAGTATGTGAACTTAGCATGTTTCCTGAATATCTGCAAATGTATTATGGTGTTTTTATGCTTAAGTACAGTCAAAAAATGACATACAGCACCTTTAAACCGTCTAGGATACCTTGCCCCATAGACATCCATTGTAAGTGCATTATTCTACACCAGAGTTATTATAGTTAACTAAAACTAAAAACATTTTCGTTACTTGAAATAAAATAAATTCAACTTATTTTATTTCAGCTAGTTTAGTTTCCAAGGCAAAATTTCTCATTTTCATTTAGTTTAACTTGATATACTAAAATAACTAAAACCGAAATACAAATAATAAAACTATATAGACATATTTAAAAATAACAAAAACTAATACAAATGACAAAAACTTTAACTGAAAATGAACATGAAAGCAGACATAAAAATAAAATCTTATTCAAAATATTTATAAAAAGTATAATCCCAGTGATGCTAAAATAACACTGATCTACACACAATTCTGTTTTTACAAACTGTGGGTCAAGTCAAAATTACTGTCTGTGGTAATCGACAGCATGTCGCTGATGCAGTCGATACCTGTCAGTTTATCTTGTTGTGAACCTGTGTCATTCCTTTATTTTCTAGTGAAGTCAACTGATTTAGTTCTCCTGTTAGCATTTAGTAGGAAGGCCTTTCAAAATGTGTGTAGGTTGCAACTGATCTGCTTTTCTTACAGGTGCTGTTCCGCGGGGAAGACAGAAAGCCTCTGGCGATCTGCCAGGTGGATGTTGAACCGACACCACATGTGGTGGACCAGACCTTCCGTTTCTACCAACCTGAACTCACTTTCCTAAAGAAGGCCATTCGCTTGCCTGCAGCCTGGGACGACACAGCAGGTGCTGCTGATTACAAACATCTCCGCCGCTGTGGATGCACATACATACACACAAACACATACACACACAAACATGCTTCAGTGTCTGCTATTAGTCCTGAACTAACTCCTTTTGTACTTGCTCACAGATGGTTCTGCCACCCTCCATGTGCGCTGCAGTGACCCCAATGTCGTCTGCCACACCACCAACCTGGTGAGCCAATCAGGAGTCACTCTTATAGCAGCCAGCCAATCAGAATTGTGTCATGGCCTGCATACTTATTTGTTTGAGAATTGTTGACAATTCTTTTTATATTCATTTTTCATACACATTTCTTAGTTTCTTTTTATGTTTAATAAAGTATTATTTTTTATTTCATTTTAATAAAATATTTATTCTTCGATTTTTAATTACAGATTATTTTATATTTATTTTTCATAAAAGGCTATCATTACATACACTATAATATTAATTTAGTTTTCATAAAATATTTGGTTTTAGATTTTTCATTAAGGAGTGTTTTTTTGTATTTATTTTGTTCATTAAAGGATATTATTTAATATTTTTCATAAAAGACCATAATATTTTTTCCAGTAGTCCATTAGTAGCAAGTAAAATTAATCAGATATTCATTATTGATTAAACATTAAAGTTAATAATTAATTTTTATTTTTTTAAATAAACGTATATTCTTTTTTTATTATGTTTCATATTTTATTTATTTTTCATAATTTTTTTATTTGTATTTTTTTCCATAAAATATTATTTTTATATTTATTTTTTCATGCAAGTATTTTTTAAATAAAATATTTATTTGTATTTTAATTACTGATTAAACATTATTATTTTATAATTCATTTCCTTGTATTTTGAAACTTTAGTCTCCAGGAGAACCACAGGATGTTTACCTGAAAGTACCTGGTAGCCCAAGTCCACAGATTAGGAAATTCTTCATTATCATTTTCACGTACGTACACCTCCTTTTTCGCCTTCTCTCATATGAGTACATGCATAAAAGTTCACTTGTCGTGTGTTTTTTTTTTTTTTTGAAAATGAGAACCTGTTAATTTTCACTCCTCCAGATGCACAGTGAGGTGTGTGTGTGTGTGTGTGTGTGTGTGTGTGTGTGTGAAAGCCCGGTCCCTGATTAAACCCTTCATGTGTGATTAATGACATTTGCTTAATCAGGATGTCCCATTTACTGTCTGATTGCATCAGATCATAATATTCATTTATTCATCAAAATCTGCGACATCTCTGAGTTCATAATCAGTGAACATGAATAAAAACACAATTTTAGAACTTACACATCACACATCTCTCTCTGGAACTGGAACCAGTGAGAGTGACAGCAAACATAAAGCAACACATATTAATTAAAGGCAGTCAGCTCACTTGCATTATGCTTATACTCTACTATCATCCTGAATGCTATATATTGTATTATATAATAATTAATAATTATATTTATAATATTTTAATTCACAGATTCCTAAATTTAGTTTTTTCAACTGAACCAATTCGACCTTACACTTACATTACACTTACATTACACTTGATGTACCCCCATTTTAATAATTGATTAAAATACATTTGCATGTTCACGAGTTCTCTTTTTGTTTGTTCATGTAGGTCAGTGTTTCTCAACCCTGGTCCTGGGCGCCCCCCAGCACTGCACATTTTGTGTGTCTCCCTAATCAAACACACCTGATTCAACTCATTAGCTCATTAAAAGAAACTCCAGGACCTGAAATGGGTGTCAGATAAGGGAGACATACAAGGTAAACAAACAAATATTTAATATTTTAAGTAACTGTTTTATTTTGATAGTTTTTACTTGAATTTTAATTGAATTATTAGCTTTTCTTCAACCTGTTTAATTTTCTCACAAACTTTCAGGGGTTTCACAGACTCAAGTTTGGGAAACCATGTTGTAATATCTGTAATCTATTATAATAAATATTATAATATGTTGTAATATTTCCTGAACACTCCCCCCATCTGCCATTGGTCATCAAACGGATAGTCACGCCCCAAACTCATGCCATTGTTTGCTCTGTTTGGCTGGTTGAGATACTCGAACAATTTCAGAATGTGCCATACTATAACTTTTTTAAATAAAATAACCTGCAAACCTACTTTAATGTTGAAATAAAGTGTTAGATTTAGTTTACAAAAAATATTTATTTAATATATTTCATAAATTAATATTATTTTAAATGTATATTTCCATAACAGGCTATTATCTTTATAATTTTCATGAAATATAAAATTTTTTCAATCACTAAATAAATCAATTATTCATTACTGATTAAAAATTAATTTTATAAATAATTTGAATTTTTTTCTTATAATTTCCTTGGGCTAGTTGAGAGTCTCCAACAATTTTAGAGAGTGCCATTATATGCAGACTTTTTTTTTTTTTTTTTTTAACAAGATGAACATTGATTTAAAGCATTTTAACATCAAAAACTTCAACGTTAAAATTCTCTTTGCTTTCTCTTTTCCCTTTTAAACTTACAAAAATGAAAATGTAGCTTGTCAGCGGAACAAATGCATTGGTATTCACTCTAATTAGCGAACTCATAATGGACTTAATGGTTTAAAATGATTGAACAACAGACAAGCTCATCAGACACACAGTAACCCATCAAAACTGAGTTTTTGAGCAATTATAATAACCAGGAGATCAATGAGCTGTAGGTTTTTTTTTTTATTATCCCCAACAACAGCTGCTGTTAAGGACAGCTCAGCAACCAAGGACGGTACAAACGTTCTTCAAATTTTGTCCCTTGAGCTTGAGCCCCTCAGGCAGGGTGAAGAGCTCACGCACAAAGTCCTTCATTTTTAATACAGTCCAACTGTAGAAACTCCGGCAGACAGAAAGACATCCACATCTGCAAACCTCCTGCGGGGACACGAGTGCCCACTGGCACGTGAGATGGTCTTAAAGAAAGAGTGAATGAATGAATTTAAAAACGGTGACATTTGGGTCTTTCTGAACATCTCTCTCTTTTGAAGATTTGTGATATGTGTGTGTCTCTCTCAGGGTAAGTGTTGCCTGTCAGGCCCGTCCTGCTATTGTGTCAGTGTATATGAGGAGAAAAGTGATAAAGTGTCTTTTGTGTGTGTGTGGCTCTGTGTCAATCTCTCTATGGCAGTGACCCTTGGCTGGCCTCCCCTGCGCAGATCTGGCAGGTATACGTGCATTACCTGCAAAGGATGGACCTGAGCTGTGTGTGTGGCACTCTGAGCTGGCATTCACTGGTTCTGCACGGCACACAAGCCATTCGCAGGGTCAAGTGCTACACGTCGCATCCCCTCGAGCTGCAGGTACGCATTGCGGGGTCAAAGGAAAACACACTGATCGGGGTAGTGAGCTCTGATGGGAGATTATGTGACCTTTTTTCCTATAATGGGAGAATGATGAAAAATAATGAGATGGTAAGTAAGATGACTAGGTTATGTATATTTTATTTCTCATTTATGTTTTATTTGAGGGGTTTGAATATGATTTTTAAAAGTTTAACTAATTAATTGCATTTCTTTCTGTGATTTAATCGCAATTAATCACACATAACATTTCACTTTTTTGTTTATTTATGTAAAGCACCACTGTAGACATAACTAATTGTTAACTATTTAATAAAGCTCTAATTTAAAAAATATATAATTAGAAATTATAAAACATAAATATATTTGTGCATTGAATCCCCAAATATATGTATAATTGGTAGTTTAAATAATTTAGAAGTTTAAATAATATTTCTTTAATGTCAATTTTTTACCAATCCAAGCCAGTATCTGAAGGTCATATTTAATAAATTCTATAAAATAATAATTATAACCGTGCAATATTTAATTTGAAAGCCATAATGTTTTAGCATTTAATAATCCTAAACTACAAATCATCATAGTGCTGTTTTTGTTTATCATTTCTTAATTACAGAATGTAATATAACAATTTTTAAATTTAAATAAACAAAACAAAAGTGAACCCAATGTTTTTTTTTGTGTGTTCTTTTGAAAATCTAATAAAAAGAAAAAAAAGTGAACCCAATATAATTATTTATTTAAAATTTGTGTTTTTATATGTTAAACAGCCTATATTAATTGCAGAAAGTAATATTATTTTTCCCATCCATCAGTGATTTTACAGGAAATGGATTTAGAGACGCGATTACTCTGAGAAGGTTTTTAGCATGCCTGTTTGTTCAGCCTCTTTAGTCTATATATTTGCTGATTATCTGTCAGTTGCCACTTTAAAGGACTGCAAGGCAAATAGTCGAGTATGAAAATATGTAGTTTTGCATTCCAAAAAACAAGTGAAGAATAGTGGAGTCAGATGCAGTTAAAGTTGTGTGAGCGGGGCATTGAGGGGATGAAAACAATAAAACACTTTTGGCTGCAGCTGTATCATTAACTTCCTGTTTTCAGCACACCTGCAAGCAAAGAAAGCAAAAATGCTAATTCATACAGAAAATGAAAGAATACTGGAATATGTGGATTATACGAGCAACATAAATCTCAAAATGGGTATTTCCTTTTATCCGAAATGTGCAAGCAGAGCAAATACAGCAGCTCCCATGTCAACAGAGTGCTGTGTGCTCGTAGAGACCTTACTGTTGGTTTAATTGGCCGTGTGCTAACGGTATACAGCAGGTGCCAAGAAAGATGATGAGGCAAAGTAGCTATATGTTATGAACTTCAGGTGCAGCCTCATGTTTTCTGAAGTTCTGCAGAGGAGGGTTTCCCTGAAGTTGCTTTATTGCTGTGTGGGTTTTCTGTTTTCTGTGGTTGATGCCAGAAGCTCTGTGATAATTAGATTTGTGTTTTCCAGGTGGATCCAGGTGAAATTTTTGCTCTTCCTGCTCAGGGAGTTCAAGATGTCTGCGTGGGCCTGAGGGCTCTGCGCCCTGGAAGCCGTTTCTTTTACCTCAATGTAGTCGATGTGGACACTCGGCAGCTAGTTGCCTCCTGGCTGCTGTGCATCACATGCCGACAGCCTGTAATCTCCAAGGTGAGTAAGCAAACTTCATCAATAGAGTGCAAAAGGGTTCAAACCACATTCATTTTCTCTATACCTATTTACAGTGCTGTTCAAAAGTTTGGGGTCAGTAAGATTTTTTTATTTACTTTAATACTTTTATTCAGCAAGGATGCATTAAATTGATAAAAAAAAAGGAAGAAGTTTAAAAAAAATTCTATTTCAAGTTCTTTTTAACTTTCTATTCATCAAAGAATCCTCTAAAATATCTTGGGTATCACGGTTTCCACAAAAATATTAAGCAGTACAATTGTTTTAAAAACTGATAATAAGTTTCTTAAGCGTCACATCAGAATATTAGAATGATTTCTGAGGGATCATGTGACATTGAAGACTGGAGTAATGGCTGCTGAAAATTCAGTGTTGCCTTTACAGGAATAATTTACATATTAAAATATATGAAGATAGAAAACGGTTATTTTAAATTGTAATAATATTTCACAATATTACTCTTTTACTGTTTTTATTTTGGGGAGGGGGGGCTTCTTTTAAAAACATTTTAAAATTACTTACAAAAAACGTAATGACTCCAAACTTTTGAATAGTACTGTACAGCATATGTAAATAATAAATATTATTGAAAAAATTATTGTTTATTACAACAAATTAATATTTGTTTTTAAGTTTTAAAATGTACATGTATGTATATTTGTGACTAGATAGATATATAGATAGATAGATAGATAGTTTTTACATCTTTTACATTTTTTAAGTCGAACAAAACAAGTATAATTATAATACGTAAGACATAATACTATAATACAAAAGTACATAACTATTTCATTGTCATTTATCTTCCTCTTGCAAAGTGCTCTCTTCTAGCAACTATACAGTGGGTGCCAATATAGAGTGTCCAAAAAATTGAAAATGTTTCCCCCATAAGTGTAATGTGATGCATAGTCCACAGTGATGGTTTTTCTCAGCTTATGTAGATTTTTAGCAGAGCAATGGCAAGAACTGAATGGGTCTTTAAATTTCAGATCTCTGGCAGAGGATATGGTGCATGAAGTCAGTGCCAGTGATTTAAACCTGACGTTTTTACTTCAGTTATTTTACAGTATGTCTCTCGGTATGTGCTTGAAACTCCCCAGGCATTTGAAATCAGCGTTCCTGTAGATGGAGGGAAGGGCAGCAATAAGAAAATCAGTTTCACAAACCCCTACTCTTCCTCCAGAGTATTCAATCTGCGCACAGATCGCCCAGACCTGCTTCAGTTTAAAGAGGAGCAATTTCAGGTGAGAGAACCCGAAGCTAATTCTTGTTCTCTTAACAGATCTCAAACTTTGTCAGGAGGCCTTGCCGTTTAACACTGAAGAAGAACCATATTTTTAAAAGCCCATTCACCAGAAAGGTGTCTAGAGCCCAGAGGAGAAGAATCTTGACACGCCTCTGTCTAGGAATCAATTTGTGTCTGTCTAAACTGTCATTCTTAGACACGTTTCACAGTATGTGAAGTTCTCTGTATATTGGAGAACTCAATTTGTGCCCTGGCTCCTATCGCAATGCCAGTCCCCTGAGGAAACCATAAAGCTGCGGTCCAAAAAAATGGGACAAAAAGACAGAGATTCTCACAGCCAGGCTGGGAACGTCAATATCTCTCACCTTGAGGGCTCGGAATGATGCGTGTAGGTATTACAGCTCTACGTTAGACTTCAATTAAAAGCTGTTAATTGATTAGGTGATCGATACACAACCGTTGGCTATTACTCCAGATGGAGACAGAGAACATTAATTAGCCACAGGGACAGAGTGTCTCGGATATATTACTGTGGCTTTGGGGGTCACAAAGTAATTCTTCCTGATCATCATTTTGCACAGAAATGGTGTAAAACAGAACGGTGTATAATCTTAATTTCATCATTCAGTGCTCTCATTGATCGCTGTATGGTTTAGTGAGTTTCACATCCCATATCTGGGCAATAAATAGCGAAACAATGTGAAATATGGAAGTGACAGTATTGAACACAATGGATTAATGACACCTCAGTGTCAAATAAAAGCGATGAAACTCATAAAGAAAGTAAATGGCCGGTTCCATTTTCTTGTTAGTCAACACGGCTTCAATTATCTTCTCTCGCACTGGATTTATGGCGTCTATATTTTTGAAAAATGTAGAGATGTTGCTTTTTTCTGTCTTTGAGAAATAACAACTGTGTCATTGTAAAATAGGCGCAGAGCCAAAAGACAACGGAAGAATCGATATGGCCGTGCTTTTGAGGAGATTATGAACTAAATCCTCAACTGTGTTCCATATGTCTATTAGTCAGCCATTAGAGATAATGTATAAAGACGAAGAGAGAGCAATTTCTCTCATCTTCCTCTAAACACTGGAGTGCAATTTCTGTTACCACAAAGCTCAGGAATAGGAATTTATTCATATGACAACAGAAGATTTGGAGTATAGTCGTATAAGTACTTTTCTACTTTTATGGTGCTTTTGCATGGGGAAACAAAACAAAAAGTGCAATTGTCTTTTAGTGTTCCATGGAAGAAAGAAAGTGATACAGGTTTAGAATGACATGAGCATGAGTAAATGATGACAGTAGTGTAATATTTGGGTGAACTTTTCCTTTAATGATTCTTTTAAAACAATGATTTTGCAAACTGAAAATAAACAATTATTTAATAAAATAACATTATATGTTATGTTTATATACTATAAAATGTTACTTCTACATGATATATATATATATAAATATATATATATATATATATATAGTGTAGAAATACTGTATAGAATTTACAGTCTTAAGGAACCATTTATATTGAAAGTTTTTTTTTTTTTTTTTTTTAACTGCTTATGTCTGAAAACTGGCTTTTGATGCCTAAACATTCTCTAGTTTCCAAGATTCGGAAATTGAAAAGTTTTCAGTCAGAACCAGTTTCATTGTAAACAAATAAAATGTTTGATCTGATTCTTTATTTTTACATTTCTGTACTTTCAGTGTGTCTATATGTACAAATACATACCTATTAATTTGCGTGTGTGTGTGTGTTTTAGATTGGGGGAGGGGAGCTCTACACCATCGGCCTGCGCTTTGCTCCGAGTCAGAACCCTGGCATGGAAGAGATTCTCATCTTTATCAATGACAAACAGGATAAGAATGAGGACACTTACTGTGTTAGGGTCCAATACAGATAACACAACACCATCACCCTGCATTACAGCTGCTGCTTTTGCCCACAAACAGACCATAAACCAGCAGATCGATGTGGATTTACTCATATCATGGACGTGTGTTTTTGCTTATACAGTGTGATAAAATGATCCAAATAAGATATGTATTAAAGTACAGATCAAACATACTCTCTATATAAATGCAGACAGTAAGTAAGGTTAACTCCATCCAGCTCATTAAATACACGGAGTAAAACGTCTCTCACGTGTGCTGGAGTAAAGCTACCCTGCTGTGCTGAAGGCTGAAACCGAGAAGAGATTCTCAGTTGAGCTGATGCTCATATCGGTGCTCTTGATGTGTGTGTTTATCGTTACGCTGAATCCCTGCTGTGATGTGTCATTAGCAGCGGAGAGTGGATGGCCACTTGCCCAAAACTTCAGCTCTAGATCTTCAAAAAGTGAGATGTGTTGTATGACCAATTGTTTTATTTTATTAAGTGTTCAGAGTATTACGTTTGCACTCACTGATGATAGAGTGCTTAATTTGGGGGAAGAAAACACAGTCATCCTTCATTCTTTGTACTGTATTTTTTTGTACTAGCATCAATAAAAAAAAGGCTCTGATTTGGGAGTATGTATCTGTGAAGGGTTTCCATTAACATCCGTGGACTAATCTCCTGGCTCCTATTAGAGCTACAGCTGTCTGAGTCTGACAACAACCAAATAACCTGCCAACTAACCAGTCCAGACGTGGAAGAAAGGAGGAAAATAAGAGAGGACCACAAAAGAGAGAGAACGTACAGGAAATATACTGTGGGCTGTGAAAGTCTGAGACCACGTAGAAAATCTAGAATTTATAATCTCATTCAAAAACTGATTGGTTTCATTAAAAAAAGAAATTAATCAAATACACGATTCATGAAATATTTTTAAAGTTAAAGTTTGGCAAATTTAGTTTAAACTAAGCTGTCAGTCAGTAAGATATCGCTAGTTTGGGTATTGGATATTGTTTGATTGATACATTTATCACTACTATTCAAAAGTTTAGGGACTACTTTTACTTTTATTTAGGATTATTTTATTTAGCAATGATGCATTAAAATGATCGGACATTTATAATGTTACAAAAGATTTCTATTTCATATAAATGCTATGCTTTTGAACTCTGAAAAATAGAATCCTGAAAAATGTATCAAGAAAATTGTTGAGAACCAAATCAGCATATTCAATTTTTAAAAAGGATTGTGTGACACTGGAATTGTGCCTTCAAAGGAATACATTAAATTTAGAAACCTATTAAAATAGAAAAATGCTATTTAAAATAGTAATATTTTTACAATATTACTGCTTTTTTTATTTTTATTTTTTCATTTTGAAATAATTGCAGCATTCTTCCAAAAGTCTTCTTTCAAAAACATTATAAAATCCTACCTACCCCAAACTTTTGACCGGTAGTGCATATCTGTCTTAAAAATGTAAAGAAATATTTATTCTTTAAATAACTCTGGTAATAGGGTTGAATTTTACTTTGTATCAGGGGCAAAATCAATAGGCAACACGATTGCATGCAAAAGTTGTTACATGATTTTGTGAAATTGAGGCAGCTTGACTGCTGCTGTTATTAAAACAAATGGGGGATGAACCAAATAAGACACTGATAATTTTTCCAATTCAGCTTTGTTCATTTCATTAAACTTTTTTCAGTCAAATGGTTATGCTGATAATGTAATTTGTAATGAAAAGCATATGAGATTAGAAAAAAGTTAAGTAGAAACATTTTCACTAGTGCTCTCAAACTTTTAGACCCCACTGTATGTATGTGTTTGTGTGCGACAAATTATTCAGTTAATCTCAGGCCTATTGGTGCAGAGGTTTTCTGTATGTATTCTATGTTTATATCCCAGTATTTTGCTCTTACATTTCCCCCCAGAATCCACAATGGCATTACAAACGTAAGCGATCACTCCCGAGGCCCTTTAATGCTTCCTAAAGACCCTGCACTTACCTTGGCACTCCCACTCAAACACTTAACAGCCAAATTTCAATTCTGGTTACATTGTGGGCTTTCCCTCTCAGATGTTGTTCAGAGAGGCCTGCGCTGTCCACAGACTGTTGACACACTGTAATTTTCCCCCCCCCAGTGTATATTCATTTTTCCTCCGACACGCACGCTCTCAGAATGCATAGTCTCTGCAGAGGCAGCGCCTTGATGTTGTTAGGTGTTGCTCGGAGGGCTTCGCTGCCGCTTGAGTGCGAGCAGAAGGAGTAGGAAACGCTATCAAAGACCCAATGAAAATGTATCATCTTCCTCCGAGGTGCGTCACGAGGGCTTAGCCAGCTCCGAGAGTCAGGCTGATTTCGCTCGCTGCGCGCGTGTGTACATACATCTAAGCGCTGGTGTGAAATAATGTATTTTTGGGGTGAGAATGAGAGAAGATTTGAAAGTGTGAGTTTGAGAAGACTTGACCAGAGGGAGGGAGCGAGTGCGGTTGATGGAGAGGTGTTGAGACGAAGGTTAAAGGGAGCAGCTCTCTGGTAGAGTGTAGGATTAAACTCTCCGTCTCTCTCTGGTAGAGAATAGATGATCTCAGCAGCAGTTAACGCAGTGGCGTCTTAATGAGAGATTTGGGTTAACATATGGAGCGTGTTTATAACACGCATCCATTTCCTCCCGTCGTCGTTGACGTCGTCATGACTTCCTCCTCTTTCTATTGATTCTTACCGGCCTGTAGAGGGCAGCCCTTACCATGACAGAAGAGAGAGCCTGAAAGAGGGGAAAGCAATAAAACAATGCCTGGAAACCACATATCTGATGGTGGGTGTATCCAAATAACAGCGCCTGTCTTTTCTATGACACATGCTGTCCCTCACTCTCTTTTTCATTTGGGCTCTCCGAGGTTTCAACTGTCTCTGAGTTTAGGAGAGCCTTTGCAGCAGTGATCCTCAAATCTGGCTCACGAGATCCACTTTCCTGCAGAGTTTAGCTCTAAGCTTTAGATCTGTACTATTTTGATTCAAGTTTAGTACATTCACGGATATTGTGTGGCTCTGGCTGAAAGGGATCATTGCCTGGGGCCCTGCAAATGTTTGTGTTTGTTATTAATGTTTTTGTCATTGTTATTATTTTTGAAGTGCATTATTTTTGGTGAATACTTTTATTTCTCACCTTCGAACTTTTTTCTCATATTTGAGATATTTTTCATAAATTGGACTTTTCATAATTAATGCACTGCAGGTCCACATCACTTTGATTGGCTGTTGACAAGTGAGCTGTAATTCTTAGCTTTTTTATAAATTTACAATTATAATATAAAACTTAAAAGTATAAAAATATATTATATTTAAAATAATTGTTAGTAATTTTATATTGTAATTGCGATGTAAATGTGCAAATATGAGATTAAGATTCCTTTTTAAAAAAGAGAGACAATCTTTTTTTAAATATTTTTTTAAACCACTTCTTTTGTGTATTGCAAATACTTTTGATTAACGGGAGGTCAGTTTTATGAATTATATTTTAAAATATAAAACTTTGCAGGAAGTGCTTATACCTAATATTTTTGGCTTGTCTGTTGTACTTTGTTGAGGTCATATTTCTCAAATTAAGTTTAAGTTTGATCAAAAGCAAATTTGCTGCTGTGAATGGTAACAACAGAGCAAACATGATGACAAACAGGTGAAGATCAGCTGTACTTTACACAACACCAGAGATCCATCCATGTCACAACAAGTCTATAGTTTTAGGAAGTGTTTTGTACTGCCAACGGTACTTTAAATTCAGCTGTAGGAGGTGTGTTTAAGTTTTGACACTTTTAAATGAAATATTACATCATATAATCTGAAGCCATGCTTTCTCGTATTTTCAAAGCCTTAGAACTAAGTATATGAATAATTTAAAAGGATCAACACCAAATGAAATACCTTGAAAATATTTCTCTATGCTAGTGTCAAGTACAAATTCGATTTGAGCATTCATGTCTTGAGAAAAGTTTCTGGCCTTGGTGATTTTCTCCCTGAAGCTTCACACAGCTATATTGTAGATGATGTGCACAAAAGAAAAACAATGCCAAATGCAATATCTCAATCTCTTTTTATTCTTTCCCTGCAGTGCCCACTGACAACAGCCTGCCATTTCTGTCACAGAGACTCCGTCACAAAGGCAGAAACGGATCAGTATTCCTATTGTAAAGATGCAGATATCACCACTCCTCAGATGATCTGTATGCATTTTGATTGTTTATTCTCTTTGAGAAGCACTCAGATAATTACATGATAATTGCAAGTAAGTGCATGATAGAAAGAGCATTTAGCAAATAAGAAAGTCGCAACATCATAAACAGGCAACAACTCTTGTGCATTTTGGAAATGTACTCTAATTCACCTATAATCAAATAAGTCTGGGCTCAGACGGAGATGAGACCGCCATATAGTCCTAATTACAGCTCATAGCACTAATTACAGTGAGTAGTTACCACTCCTTGACTGTAGTAAGACTTTCATTTGCATTTCAATGATGATTACCTAACCATTTGTTTGGCACATTGTTGTAATTTTTTTAATGTTCCGGTGTTGTCCTGGCACTTTCAGCCTCAAGAGTGAAAAAAATAATGTCAGATAAAGTTTAAAATTAGAAAGCTAAAGAAAATAAGATCATGTTGTGCAATATAAAGTCATAATTGTGACTTTATAGCTCGCAATGTGACTTATGTTGTAAGATGTAAAGTTGAAATTATGAGAGCTGCTATTATATTTTGTGAGAGATGAAGAAATTTGAAGTGGCAACAACACCAAATAAGGTTGCAGTTGTCTTTTTTTTTTACTCTAAAGTGGAAACAGGCTTCTATAGTCCATTCTTATATATAATCAATGCGATCAGAAATACTTAGAGTAATTCTTGTTACAATTTATTTGAGTTGTAAAGCTATTTAATGAAACACTTTACAGTCATTACAGGGTTTATGCCATTCTGTTGGCATTTTTTATTCCACACCAAAATTGTGTTAACACTTGTCTTGTGCATATACTGTTGAAACAGTGGTATTTTAATGTTTATGAATCGGCCTCAACCACTTCCACTTTAAGTGCCTTGCAGACTTTTGTAAGGAAAAAATTGGAACTTAATCTTGAGCTAATCAACATCATGCCACAAATGCTGTTGATTGATTTTAACTTGTACTGAATCCAAAATATTAATTTATGACGTCACCTTGTTGTTTGAAATCATCATGAACTTCTCAGTATCTAGTTTTTCATTTCTATATGGAGGCTTTCCGGTTATTCAGCTAGAGGTGTTTGCCCAAGGTTTATGCTGAATCTTAAACATACCGAGCTTCATAAGAGGCATAAGAAATATCTTTAATTAGGTCTCTGTAATAATCAGGCTCAAGCCTAATTAGAGCAGCGCTGGTATTCCATTACTTCAAGCAATGGGCCTGAGGCATAGTCTACATATTAGCTTGAACAAAAGAGCATTCACTGAGCACACGGTAATGAGTGGGATTGTTTGTATATATCTACAGCTGACAGTGCTGTCTCCTTTTACAATAGACATATGCACTGGAATGATAGTTTTGTGATAATTGAATATCTCTGACTGCCCAAGAGTAAATGGTAATTCTTGGATTAAGTAAGCAAATCTATGATTTTTACTTAGAAAAGTGCCACAAGGAAATGTACAGCTTTTAATTGTGTGTGTGTAATCTTAAACAAAAGCTTGGGATTGTTTGATGTGCCAAACAGCAAAAAAAAAAAATACTTGCTTTATTTCCCTTCCAAGTTTTTCTGAATTGTCTTCACCAAGATGAATGTTAGGACCAAAGACTGAATCTACTGTAACATCAAAGCGAATCCAAACTCAAAATTGCAGGTTTCACATACTGTACATGTTTTCTTTACAGTTGTACATGAATATGAATTTCAGAGACTCAGACTGAATTTAATTTAGATTATTGTTTGAATATAAAGCTTAGTGTTTTCATATTATAAAATGACCGTCAATAACACTGCTTTAAGAATGTTTATACTGAAATATGTTGCTGTTGTTGTTGTGTCAATCATGTGCAGTGGCGCAGAATACACTAGAATAAAGGTTTGCTAGAGTTAAAAAGCTGTGTTAAAAATATTTACTCATTAGTAAGGTCGATTTTTAAATGGTTTAGATCCTCATTAGAAGGTTCATGGTCCACAAACATGAGTGAGATGATCCTCACATCCACCTCCACGTGGTTCATGACCCACTCAGAAATGCATTTGTTCATTTTGTTCCATCTCTCTCGGCCACGTCAGCAGTGATCAGATTCTGGTGCACAGTGAAAGTGTGTTTGATCTTTAGCTGATCATTAAATGAAATCTCTGCATGAGTTTTCCATCTATGCTCAGCTAGATATAATGACCTCAAACCCCCTTCAGGGTTTTTTCCCCCTGCATCCCCTGCCTCCGGCATTCCAGTGTTCATTTCCAACAAACTACTGTACCAAAGAAACTCCTAGTTGGGTTTTAATTACAAGGTCTTTGTTTATAGAAACAATTGATCCACACAAGACAAAATGCCCTTTTATGCTACTAATACTCGGCTAGTGTGTTACCCAGCCTTTTCATTGATTCTGACAGGCAGGAGTTCAGGAGGAAAGTCAAGGGAAATGAAAAAGAAAGAAAAAAAGTCTATAAAGCTCAGGTTGAAGGCTCAACTCTCTTAGGAGCATTGTAGTTGAGCTAGCATTTAATCACAGTTACTTATACGCATACTGTAACTCTGCATCTCTTTATAGTTTCCTGTAGCTTAGGTTACAGGAACATGTAATATATTTAAAGTCAAAATAGAGTCTATATGCAATTCTGAATTTATATCATAATTTCGATATAAATGTCTTGTAATTATGAGTTTATACAATTATTTGTTTTTCTCAGGAAAACAAATCCAGATTGTGAGATAAAAAAAACACACACACTTTTACCTTTTTTAAAAAAAATTTATTTCACGGCAGAAACAGGCTTCCGTAGATTTTTGTGTGTGTCTATGCATATATTTTTCAGGGCAGAAGCAAAAATGGGCTATAAATGGAAGGATTGGGAACAAAAGCAATAATATATTCATCCTCTTAGCCTGTAAATGAATCCTGTTAGGGAAGCGCAAATGTTTTATATGAAAAGCCAATCGAAATGAAAGCACTCATGAACTCAAATACATTTTCCATTGTCTTCTCTGGAAAGAGAAAATTAATGTATATGACTGAAAAAGAAAGGTATACATGGATGAGTGAGTTACTGTCTATTAACTGAGTGAACCAGTAGAACAAAATTCATTTTAATTGATTACTCAATATAATTTGACCGTTTTTAAGGAAGTAATTTCTCTCTCTCTCTGATTAAATCAGGGGCTGTTGAGAGTTGGACACCAGAGATTTTCTGCGTCTCATTATGAATGCTGTGTATTGGATGCACGGATGGGGAAAATGAAGTGGGCGAGTGGGTGTAAGTGTAAGCGCTGGCGACTGTGGGTGCAAACTGTCTGTCTGTGCATTATTTCAGCATAATTACAGCTTCACTCCTTTCATGTTTGCTGTATGTGTGATTATTATACAGATGCGTTGCATGTTTCTCCGGACCCTGACATACACAAGCACTTCTGAGGAAAAAAGCATTCATCCACCACAACGACCAAGCTGAAGTCAAAGGTCTGTGTTTTAAATAGTGATGGGTCATTCATGAACGAAAGACACAGGAGGGTCAGCTTTCTCATGATTTATCTTTGGCTGCATTACAATAACTTCCTGATCAAAGATTGCGTGTGAACGTGTGCAGGGAATTTGGCTATTGAAAATATAACGTTTCAACTCAAATGAACAAAATGTCATTTTGCTAAACAAGACTAAATGAGCGAGTTTATCAAGATTGAATCTGACAATTATTACCAACAGCTGAACAGATGAATTTTGTTAGACAAGTGACCATCTTGCTGTATATTTTAATCACATAGTAATGCCTAGATATTCTTGCAATCACACATGCTAATTACAAAATACTGAAATAAATATTTTACTGGTGGCTGAGATATTGACACTATAGTTTCAGAACCACACAGAACAGGTTTTGCACGTAGCACCACTCACATTTTCTTCAGAATAGATGTCTAGCTTTCTTTTAAAGTATGTGTTTTTTGAATAACGAGTCATACTTTGCAGTGCTGTGGGCCTCAGGTGTAATTATCTCTCCAAACATAGATGGTAAATGTGCCTTTGCTGTAAAAAGCCAGAATAATCAGGACATGAGACAGCAGAGTTACTCTGTGGATGATGACCGAGCTCTGTCTGCTGCTAGATATTATTCACTCCCTCTCTGTCTGTTGAGATCATTCTTAATTCGTAATTATTATAAATATTGAATCATTAGAATTAATCATATATATGAATTCTGCATTCAAATTTGTTGCATGAATGAGCATGATACTTCTGAGGATCAGATGTCTATTCCTTCAGAGGACCGAAAGACTCTGTTGTTTCACGAACAAAGAATGGCACTTTGTAAAATGTTGGACGACAGAGACTGGGTCACAAACCTTTGCACACATGCTATCGTGCTACGTCTCATTTTCTGCTCTAAGAAACAGAAAAAAGCTTTTCCAGCACTTTACGTTTCGGTGTCCTGCCAGTAATTGCGTAATCCCTGAAAAAAGGCTGCAGCATATTGCTGTAGAGCAAAGACGGGGCGAGTTTTACCGTCCCCTCGGATTTCAAAGTTGTTCTGTGAGCATAATGAAATCTGACAGATATTTCTCAGCACTGCTCTGACACTGTTCTACATGGAATTAATTCCAGAACAATCAGATTTGTCCGACCTTTCATGCTCTCTCCCAGGACTACCTAATACACGGCTTTTCACTTTCCCTTCTATAACCCAAGACTCAGCAGTGTGTGTGTTTGCGTGTGTGTGTGTGTACTGTGTGTGAGTGTGTGTGTTTGGAGGCAGCGGAGGAGGGGGGGAAGGGACCCGTAGCCGTCATATGATTAAGCGATGGTGTTTTTTAATCATTGTCTAGATTAGTGTAATTAAGGAAGCATATGGATGTACACCTGCTCTGGAGCTCCGTGAGTCACAGCTCTACATAAAGATCCCTCACTCTCCCACAGGTCTTCACTTAAACACTTTCCTAAGGCTCACTTAATGCTGACGCAAGCATGACGTGCAATTTACAACCATCTTTTTTAAACGGATGACATAAATGACATAATTCCAACATTAAAAGGGAAGAAGAAAAATCTCATAATCCTAATTTACTCAGATTTCTAGGAAATCTTGTGCAGAGAGGGAGTGCTGACACTCCTTTTTAAATTCAGCTGTCAGACTGAGGCAGGCATGTTTTAACCCAACTAGATCAAACTACACAAATAATACATTATATGGCATACCTGACTCCCTAGTAAGTTATAAAACGTAAAACAATTCAGGCTCTAGAACCTGACTGGATAAGTCACAGAATGTTGCTTGGCAACCATAAGCATCCTTTGCTGAATTAGCAGTATAGCTCTTATTTATTATTTTGTATTTATTTCACTTTGCTGAAACATGTCTATTGTTCTTGCCATTTTTAAAACCCAATAAGAGGCTGTGCACTACTGTGATTTTATTATAATTATGGGGGGTTTTAGGTTTTTTAACAATGCTCCTTAACTCATTGTAATGAGTTAAAATCATTGTAATGCTTTGCCTCTCATGGCTTATTGCTGTATTTAATCGTACACCAGCATTTAATGATTTCCCATCCGAAATTGCATATAAATCAAGAGCAGGGTTGGACAAAATTCAGAATTAAGAACTCTCTTCCTTTCAATTCATGAGAGTGAATTTAAATTAAATTTGCCACACACAACAGAAAATGTAATTGGCATTAATCAATTAAAAACAATTGTGGACAAAAATGGAATTCTAATTCAAAGAAACTGAGTGGCATTCTGAGAAATCAAGTGTTCTTCCACCCTGCTACATATATGTATTAACTATAAAGAAGAATATATATTATTATTTTTTATTTAGTCTACACAGTATTTAAAGTTTGCCAAGTTTGTCTTTTCTAATTAGAAAGTACACATATTGCAATGCCATTATCTGGAGGTTTTTAAAAATATATTTATGTGATTAGAGTGTTAATGACTTTTATGATATAATATAATGACAAACATAATTCAGAATATCGCAGAATGGGATCTCCAGATGTTGCGAATGTCACTGCATGATTTGTTTCTTGAGCGGTGCCTCATTTGACACATGCTGTGAAGACACAGATGTGTACAAAAAGCCTTTGAAATGGGCTAATACTGTTTAAGTGAGTTTGATGTTGTGCATCACAAAGAAAAATGTTGCGTTTAATCATAAACAAGTAATATTGGACTCCACAAATAGACTGCACTGATCAATAGTTGTTTTTGGAATGAAAGCCGGACTTTTAGATCATTAATTTGGGAAAGATTCCGCTTTTTGTAGTTTATGTGCTTGCAATTATTGCAAACACAAGTTAATTCAAGGGCTCTATGTATTTCTATATAGCAAAGCTGACACTAAGAGACACATAAAGTGAATTGAAAGACTTTCATATGCTGTTGAACAGAACAAAACAGATTTGTGCAAATGATTATCAGTTTATAGGCTCAAGCCATATTTCTTATTGAATGTGTGTTTGATAGAGAGAGCATGTGGCTTTGGTTGTACGCTGAAATATTTCCCACATTCACATTCTGTTCCATTTTGAATATGGAGCCCACACACACACACACACACACCACAGCGAGACTTTGTCATAAAAATGCGCGCTTTTGACATCACAGCCTGAGGATGTGACCACACTAAATCAAATAAAGCTTTATAATCCAGTGTGTGAAGAGGCTGAGCTTAGAGCTGAGGAGAAGGAAGCGCATCCTGAGTGCATTAATTCACTATCTCGGCTCTGATGAAATCATATGACTGCAGGCAGGGAGCGTTATTTTGCGACAGGAAGTCATAGATGTCATTGGCGGAGCTTGCGTGCCAGTTTATTTATTCAGGTCTGGCCTTGCTATGGCAGATGCGTGCTGTTTTAATTAGGACAAATGCCACCTAACAGAACCTCCGTTTGAGAGGAACCACAACGTGACGTTGTTACAGCGGCTGATATGAATCAGGTGACATACACACACACACACATACACAGACATGCAGTGCAGTGTGTGTATGTGATCTGTGCTTTGTATTGCTACCGATCTGGATGGCACTGATAAAACTAAGCCCACGATTCTCGTTTAAGCTGCAGTCCCAGGCCTGCTAAGGAGCCGCAGGTATTCTGAGGGCACAAGCGCTCCACGGTATTCTGAGTCTCAGCTGAAGAATTCTGATCCGGGATCAGCTTTCTCATGCGCGTATAATCCTATTAACCAGGAAATGAAAAGCACAAACTGATCTAAGACCAGTTATCACCCAAGCCCAAAGCTTTCAGTTTGTATAATTACCAATAATGGGTGCTAATAATATCTAGGACTAATTAAACAGATAATGTTTATCAGAATGGAAGGTGAGGTCAATCGCAATGCAGTCTCAGAATAGATCCTACTGAAAGGCAATTAGCAGATCAACTTAAATATTCTAATTAAGAATGCTCAATATATTTTATTTACATTATATTTTAAATGTGCTTGTATATTATCATCACTATATAAACCTCGGAATTATAAGGTTCTATTTGCCATTTTTGTCCAAATGTAGTTATTCACATATAATTTTTCTATGACAACTTATTTACAATTTGTGAAGTTTTTTTTTTAAGTTGTGTACATTTTGGGACTGATGTATGAAAGAGACTTGTTCCCCGTATCCCATATCGCTGTGTGGAATGCAAAAACTTGCAAACAAAAAACGCTCAGAATGAAGATAGAACCTTATAATTCCAAGGTGACGTAATGTATTTTTTGTTTTATATGTATTAATATAATAATAATACATGTTGTTTATAGTATGTTGGTATAATATATTAATGAAATAATAATTACATTTGTAATACATATAAAATCATATTGTATGATGTATATGATAATACTGTATATAGGCAAGGCAAGTTTATTTATATAGCACATTTCATACTCAATGGTAATTCAAAGTGCTTTACATAAAAGTAATTAAAATAATCATTAAAAAATCCCAATAATAAAAGCAAGGAATTACAATTACAATTATCTACAATATATAATATACAATTATCTATGTGTGTGTGTGTATACAAACACACATTTATACGTCATCTAATGCTTACTTAAAGTTGATCCTTAAAAAAATGAATACATTAATAACATTGTTAAATGTAATATTTCACAAATTGCTCAATGAATATCTGTACATTGTATACAGTGAATACAGTACATTGTAATGTCAAACAATGAATACAGTACATGAATATAGTACATATAGTACATTGTAATGTTATGATGCCTAAACTCACTTCTAACATTTAAAATGATTGATTTTACTTTTAGTGTTTTATTTTAATGTATTTCAACTAAATAGTGTACAATTGTATAATTAGCTGTTCGTCAGTTATTGGCCAAAGCATAAAAAATAATCATCAGTATATGGGTATTGGACAGAATTTTAATATCATTATATATTTCTTGCGTCATGGTAGTAAAAAAAGTTTACAGAACAGTTCTAAAAAAATCCAGTCCAGACCGCCTGATGGAAAGACCTTCAGGAGAGCTACATCTTTCCTGGCTCAAGCTTGTCAAAATGAACCACATAGGCTCTACAAAGGGCATTTTTCATCACGTGTGTCCTGAAATTTGCCGGTGGAGGTATTTAATCAATTAAGAGTCTGAGTTTAATGTATTCTGCGCTAAGTAGCAACTGCAAATCACGCTGGTAGCTGTGGAAACAGGTGCAGTGGAGTCTTCACACATTCAGAGCTTGTGACAGACTTCAAAGTCTGACAGAGCATTTTAACATCTCATCTGAAGAGTTTGACATAATGGGAAGTTTTAATTGTGCAATTTGGAATCCAAACGAGAAGGCTCTTATACAAACTCAAAACTGACAGAAATAAAGGGAGAGAGTATGTTAGTGATTGTGTGCAAGACAAAATTTGCAAGAGAAAGCATGGCCTTGCAGAAAACAAGACAACAGTTTTGTAATATTAAAAGAACACTAAAAAAATATATCAGCTTAGAGCGGGACAATAAAACTGAATGGAATTTTTGCTTTAATTTTTCAAATGAAGGAAGCCGATGCAAACCTGCATTGTTGAAATAAACAGAAGCAGAGATGTAAATTAATCCAACTTCAACTGTGTCTCTTCTTGAAGTCATAAGCATGCTGGTTTGTTTCCCAAATGTTTTACAGTTCATTTCTTGCTAAGCACACCATTTAACTGGGTTATGAAACATCTCTTTTAAGGGATTAGCTGCTAAACATAAGGAAATGTAAATCTGCTCAGTGCTTTTAATCATATTTAAGGGATAATGTGCAAAAAAAAGAAAATTCTGTCATAATTTACTCACTCTCATGTCGTTCCAAAACATATGGCTTCCTTTCTTGCATAGAACACTAAAGAAGTTTAGCAGAATGTCCAAACTGTTCTTTTCAATACATTGAAAGCGAATGTTAATCACTTTAATTCTAAGGAAAAAGTAGTGCAACAATAGCTCCTTTAGAAAGAAAGTCGATTTGGAAAAATATCAGTGAGTAAATGATGAAAGAATTTTCATTTTTGTGTGAACTGTTCCTTTAAAGGTGAGATGTGGACAGAAAAGACAAACACCCTGTCATTTTCAGTGTACTCAACTGCTATTCTCTCTGTCTTTGTCTCTGAAGTCAGCTATGGTGCTGATTACTTCATCGATATCTTTCTTGCTATTCATTCTTGATGTAAATCATTATCATTCCTCTGTCTGTAATGACCGAATCCAAAGAGCACATAGCCACACCCGAGGCTGAAAACACAATATCACGCTCTCACTCTCTCTCTTTGAGAATAAGCGTCACATATACTGTAGATGTGATAAAAAATGAAAATTCTGTCATCATTTACTCACCCTCATGGCGTTCCAAACCGGCATAACTCTGTTTCTTCCGTGAAACACAAAAGAAGATATTGACAACGGAAAGTCCATGCTCTTTTAAATGGTTGTCAAGCAATAAGATTCATTTCAGTCTGTTCCTCACACAAAACTATCATGTATCTTCAGAAGATTTGGATTATATATCACATAAGTCATGGATCACATTTATTATGCGTTTATGCTGCTTTTTTGGAGCTTGATGTCACGGATAGGTGGTGGTAGGAAGCGCACGATGAAGGAGATGATGATGAGAAAAACAGAGTCTTTAATAAAATAGCAAACTCAGGAGAATCACAACCACGTACAACACAAACAATAACCGACAAAGGACTGGAGAGAACAGGGAGTATGTATACAGTACACACAGTAAATGAAGGAACTAAACAAGAACAGCTGGACAAGGATTAACTAATCAGTAACCATCGAAACTAACACAAACTCATCCAGACACAACAGGAACTAACTTAACAGAACATAATTGTAACACTTGACAGATGCCCATCTAGCATTTTATGGAAGAAAAAAAGCATGAACATTCTTCAAAGCTTCTCCTTTTGTGCTCAACATGAGGGTGAATAAATAACAGATTTTTTTAGTGCGAACTGTCCCTTTAAAATGGTTAATGTTTATTTATCTCCCTCTGTGTCTCTTTTGTCTGTTCTTTTTGTCTCTTTCCTTTTTCCCCTCTTATCCTATCTGACAAGATGCCGCGGGAGCAGACGTATGCAGGGCTTCCGATAGTATGACAGGTTCATATTTCTCCCGTGTTTGGCTTGGCAGGCAGCTGGTGAATCTGGCAGGGGAAGACAGTGGGGTGCTTGAGTGTGGGTCTCCTGACTCCTGGGTAGAATATACCTGCCTCTGCTTCTCTAAATGTTGAGAACAGACAGCTCCTTAATGCTGCCCGTGATATCCGCTGACACCACCTCCATAGACCTTCACCTGTGAACCTCATAGGTACAAGTAACACATGCAAACGTGTGACAACCATCTCAATCTTATTATAGGAGCTATAATTTAGACAATTTACCTTCGATTTTCACCATGGAGTTGTTTTTTGGTGTTTGCTTAAAGGTAGACTCAAAAATGAGAATTGACTCAAAAATGAGACTTTACTGAAAATTGTATCACCCACAGGACATCTGAGATTTAAATGAATGTGTTTGTACATCGGGACAGATTTGGAGACATTTAGCATTACATCACTTGCTCACCAATGGATCCTCTGAGTCTGCAGTGAATGGGTGCCATCAGAATGAGAGTCCAAACAGCTGATAATAACATTACAATAATCCACAAGTAATCCACCTGACCCCAGACCATAAATTAATGTCTTGTGAATCGAAAATCTATATGTTTTTAATAAACAAAACCATCATTAAGATGTTTTTAACCGGCTAAAATAGTCCTCTATCCATGATATCACTTTCTCCAGAAAAAGCATCTCATCTGAGAGAAATATGCGCATTCAAGCATGTTTTACAAGCAAAAACACTCCAAAACATTTCTAAAAAAATTGTCAGTGGATTTTGATGTGAGAAGGCAAAAGGGGATGGATGGTTTAAACTTTAGGTAGCACTACTATGGATTATGGACTTGGTGGTATTTTGGCCAGAAGCAATAGTTTAAAGTTAAAACGCCTTAAATGATGGATTTGTTTCTTACAAACACACAAGACGTTAAATCATTGTTTTTTATCAGCTGTTTAGACTCTCGTTCTGATGGCACCCGTTCACTGCAGAGGATCCATTGGTGAGCAAGTGATGTAATGTTAAATTTTTCCAATCTGTTTCGATGAAGACACAAACCCATCTACATCTTGGATTGCTTGAGCGCGAGTAAATTTTAAGCACATTTTCATTTTAGGTGAACTATTCCTTTGTCATGAAATGGAAAAATCACCCTAAAAAATTAATTTTTTAATGCACATGAATGCACGTAATGTTGATGTAATTTTGAATAATTCATCCATGCACAATTCATCCTTGTTTACATTGTTTTGACCTTGTAATTTTTTATTAAAAATGATAACTCAAACTTCCAATAAAATGACAGACTTTTCGCTGGTGACATAAGCTGAACTTCTTCAATCATTTAGTTTGCTTAAACCCTGATCTTTGCAAGCTCGCATTCAGATCTGCCTCCATCCAATCAACAACCGAGAGACAGAGCCAAGACCCTGACCCTACATTTATTTATTATTATTTTTTTTAATCTATGTCTCTCAGATGGATGTCAAATATGGAAGCAAAGATCTGTCGCTATTTCCTTTATGTGGCCGACTTGACGTCCTTCTAATATACTAAGGAAAAAGACAATGCCAAGACATCTAATAAAAAAAGGATTCTTTTATTCCTGACTGAGCCTCAAAGGAAACTCAGCATTAATGTTTTGTTCGGGGAAAAGGATTCCTGCCCCGGTTACATTTACATTGCAACTTTATGAAGATGTATTTTGCCTGTGCAAAAGTGATACAGTTTGGGATTGTTGCCAGGGTATTGCTGTGTGGTTGCTAGGATGTTCACCACCAAAACTGTAGGATACATGTCATTTTTATATATGGATCAAGTCAATGATATTTTTTTGGACTTGTTTTTACATCCACAAGGCGAACATCGTTAGTCTGGTTGCTTAGACAATAATAGCACACCTCTCCTCAATAAGCCGCATGATTTCAGGTATCATTCATGTGCGTGCAGGTGTGATATTCAAATCCCTTACTCCTAAGTATCAATAATAATAATAGCAATGATTGCCTTAGAAAGCGCCGCAAACTAATAATCATCATTCCCATCACAGCTCAGTGTTCTCAAGCGTGTAATACCAGTTTTCTCTCGGCCAGATTATTATTCAAATGTTGGTCTACACCTAAATTTAATTAATACAGATTGACCGAAATAAAAAAATACCCATATAAGCATCAATTCTCTGAAAGAAGGATCTGAAAGAAAAGTGTTGCGGTACGGCAGTTTTGAGTATCACCATTTTAAAGTGTGACTTTTATTCCTTCTCAATGTCCCTCCTGTGGTTTAATTTAACAAGGAGTGCCTGCAATTCCAGACTGACCATTAGTGCTAGATTTAAAGGCTCTGTATTGCATTAGTATTCATATCTGTAATCCCATTTTCAGCCTGTACCCATGATTAATCTAGTTACTAAAATTAAATCTTCAGTTGTAAAAGCCACTTTTTTCTATGATATTTGTGGTTTATGATGTTTATGATGTTTTTAAACCTCTAAAAGCTTCCATCTGAGGTATATTAAAATGTTTGGTTAAAGGTCATGTTTATGGCAGATTTTGACTGATTCTTGGTTATAATTACTCTTAGAAGTAAAGAGGCCCTGTGTGGCATTTCTATCTCCATTATGCATAAAAATACAAGACCCACACAAACTAAAAACCATTGCTTGAGTCACACAATAAGCATGTATGCCTCATGCGGAGCTCTCCAGGGTGCTGAAATCAGGACGAAGGCTTAAATGTCAATGGTACCAATCTGACTGCAGAGCTGTCCATGGTTCTGAATGGAGCGGGAGGCTCTGCACAGTGCCGTGTTATGACGACGCTGTCCGTGGTGCTGATGAGAACTGTTGATATGGCCCTGCATGACATTCCCTCTAATTTATCCCAGATGTGGAAACACATATGCGTGTTTTAAACACACACACATTAACATTAATAATATGACAGTATTAGGCCTGATTCACACCGCACATGAAAGCAGAGTGTGTTTATTTTGACGCTTATATTAATATGATGCAGTAGCTTAGCATAAACTGGTTCAAGCAGTGTTTTGGTGCTAAACCCATTTTTGCCATGCATAAGCATTCTGAAAATATGGTGAAATGTGCTGTATTCCTGTTCATTAACAGAATCTTTTGCATTTGGTCTTTTATAAAGCAACATAAAGTACTAGAGCAGGGGCAGGCAATGTCGGTCCTGGAGTGCCGATGTCCTGCAGAGTTTAGCTCAAACCCTGAAAAAAAAAAAAAAAACTCACCTGCCTGTAGCCTTAGTGATCCTGAAGACCTTTGTAGCAAATTAGCTCAAAAGGGAAATATATATATATAAATAATTATAATTAATTGCAATTATTTATGTCAGCTGCCAGTAGTAACTGTAGCAGAATTAATATTATCATCAACTAATCTGTTCGTCCAGCAAACATTTAGTGTAATTTCATATTAACTCTAAGAAATAATATTAACGTGGCCATAGAAAATAACTGTCTTACAGTATTAGTGCATTAGAGCATGTAACAAGATCAGGAATTTTTAAAGGGACATTATCCACAAGCAGTGACAGAATCTGAAACTCATGTAATTTGTGCACAAAGGTTTTATTAACTAAACACTAACACAAAACTAGTCTAACAAACATACACGCACACTCATACATGCATGCAAAGGGGAGTTAAACTGGATGAATGAAACTGTTAGAGAAACCAGAGAATACAGCTTATACTAAACCTCTGTTTCATTTAGTTAAATGTACAATACTTGCATTGCCTTGGCCGTTGAACAAGCATCCAGATGCAGTCTCAGACGAAAGTCTTGAAGGTCTAAAGGTTTGGTGGTGTTGGAATTGCATTCATGTTCTTCCGGGTTTGAAGAGTGATGAACTCCAAAGATGTTATTTTGACTCAGTGGTAGTCGGGCGAGTTTTCTCCCAGGTGGAAAGTGAATACATGACTGTATAGTTGAGGCTTGTCACTGGCCCCGGGAATTGGTTAGTCCCACATGAGCAGCAACCAGAAGACGAAGCAGAAGAGCAGCAGAATATGATAAGAGAGGGAGGTCACTGATGTAGTGGCCTTTTAACTTTCGTGGAGGTCACACCTCCAGGGGGTCATTGAGCCAATGGTAACTTAAACTTTCGAAGGGAAAGTTTACGACTCTGTCTTCGAGCATGGTATTTTGCATATGTAACTGGATTGGGTGTTGGTGCAAAACTATTAAAGATTCTTTCTTATAACACTGATATGTTGCATAGGTATCAACATATAATATGCAATATCATCATATTAAAAATTCATAGATACCAAACATGGTATATGTGAGGTTACATCAACTAGTGTTTCTTTCATAAGCATGCATAAAACAGTATACACTACAACGACACAAAAGGCATATACAAGAACAGTAATAATACACACACACAATGTCCTAGAAATATGTATATCATTCATAGAAAGTTTTCTATGAAAGAATGGGTAAATGTCCCGTTTTATGGGCATTATGTGTCTTTCCTATGGGCAAATGGAGAGAGAGTTCCACATTCCTTTAGCAATAAAACCAGTGTTATCAGATAATTTGTCATTGCTTGCCATGGAAACCAGAGGCCTGTTCTGCCTTTTTGGGGTTTTAGTTGCTCTTTGGGGGTTGTCCACAGAACTTTAAAACATAGTTTGCTTTTTGGGTTAAATATAATGAATAATTATATGTCTGACTGGTCCAAGTGCTGGAATCTTTCCT
The DNA here is from genome assembly GCF_001515625.1 of Sinocyclocheilus rhinocerous. Classification (NCBI taxonomy): domain Eukaryota; kingdom Metazoa; phylum Chordata; class Actinopteri; order Cypriniformes; family Cyprinidae; genus Sinocyclocheilus; species Sinocyclocheilus rhinocerous. Next base: position 1,224,260 of record NW_015634502.1, read on the forward strand.
CACATTCTTGTATCCAGTTGTTTTCATGCACCTTGTGAGTGGTAAAGTTGCTCCAGATCCTACCTCATGGTCCAAATGCTTCACCATGATTAGCTTGTTCAGGTGTGTTTGATTAGGGTTGGAGCTAAACTCTGCAGGACAGCGGCACTCCAGGACTGATGTTGCCTATCCCTGTACTAGAGTGTACTCCTCAAACATTAGCCCAGTAACACCAGTAAATTGCCGTAAAAGTACCGGAACGACTTTACATTCTCATACCTGTAAATTTACCGGTATTTTTGAAAAGGTCCTGTTAACACCTGATCTCTTAATGGTAATTTACTAGTAAAGACTGTATATGTGACCCTGGACCACAAAACCAGTCACAAGGGTCAATTTTTCAAAATTGAGATGTATACATCATCTGAAAGCTGAATAAATAAGCTTTCCATTGATGTATGGTTTGTTAGGATAGGACAATATTTGGCCGAGATACAACTATTTGAAAATCTGGAATCTGAGGGTGCAAAAAAATCTAAATACTGAGAAAATCGCCTTAAAAATTGTCCAAATGAAGTTCTTAGCAATGCATATTACTAATCAAAAATTAAGTTTTGATATATTTATGGTAAGAAATTTACAAAATATCTTCATGCAACATGATCTTTACTTAATATCCTAATGATTTTTGGCATAAAAGAAAAATCTATAATTTTGACCCATACAAGGATTTTTTTGGCTATTGCTCAAAATATACCCAAGCGACTTAAGACTGGTTTTGTGGTCCAGGGTCACATATGTGAAAGGGACTATTGTATGTCAGGCATGATGGAAGTTGCAGATGCAGTGACAGACACAAACAGTAAATCTAAGTGAATCCAAATTATTTCAGCAATTTATAGCTAAAGTTGTGTTTTGTGCCATTCAGAATTGAAAATGCCATTTAACAAACAGAATGCAGAATTTCAATTCACTTTGGAATGCAAGTAGAGTTAAAGGGAATTTTCATTACAAAATTATAACATTTTTAACTAGAAAAGCAATGTATGTCACAACAAACTTTGAATGGTGCTTTCACAGACTTGTTTGAATATTTTTTTGGGCGGGGGGGATGGTTGAAAAGCTTAGAGGTTTCCTATAAACTGATGATAGATAGATAGATAGATAGATAGATAGATCGATCATATCCTTTTGGATATACAAAAGTTATATAGTAATTCACAATTATCAACCCCCTAAAACAATTGCATACATGGATATTATTAAAACAATTGCTCAATTTATTTTCTTTATGCCATATAAATCCAGTCAGGGTCAATTCTTGTGGAGTTGCGCTGTTGCTTTGCTAACGCAGTGTTTGTGTGTGCACTGTAAAACAGCCTTTAGTCCATGCTTTACAATAGTATCTGTCTGTATGCCCTTTTATTTAGTCTAAAAGCTGGCAGAACCAGGCAGCATTTGTTTGCATCCAGTAAGAGTAAACACAGACCTCTGCTTTTCTCTGTTTATCAGCTCTCAATGCCTTTCTGCTCATAGTTTATATTGTGAAAATGAAGACCACAGAGCTTCTGTCTATCAGAGCTTATATAATTACATTCTGACCTTGAGGCTATAGTTATTTCTCTTCCTTGCTTTCTCGCGCTCATATACACTGAAAAAGGAATCCGATAAACAACTCCTGTTCTGCCGGTTTTTGAGGACTGACCTCATCAAGCAACACTTTCATTCTGTTTTGTAAGTCTTGAGTGCAAAGTCTGTGGGTGGATGCAAAGTGCTGACAAACATTCCTCTGATTGACTGAATCATTAAAAACTGTGCGAGTGCTGACTGCCTCTTTGGGTTGAAATAATGAACTCCACTTTCAGCTCGTCCTCATTTTTTAAGGGATAGTTCACCAAAAAAAGAAAGAAAAGAAGATTCTGTAGTTTATTCAGCCTCATGTCGTTTCAAACCTGTATGACTTTCTGTCTTCCAATATTTTTGTTTGTTTCTCAAACCAGCTTTTGCATGAATAGTGCACTAGTCAGACTACTTTAAAGGGGACATATGATGCGATTTCAAGTTTTCCTTTCCCTTTGGAGTGTTACAAGAGGCGTAAATTTGATTCTCGCTGTGGTATTGTTGCCGCCGCCATATCGTGGAGACGCTGTGTGTTTCGTTGTGAAAGTGAAACTACTTTGTTTGGCCTTCCAAAAGAGGACACAACTAGAAATCAGTGGTTAAGTTGTATTTACAACACTGTTCCAGAACAGTTCAAACAAAATATTCAGATGTGTGCAGCGCATTTTACGGAGGACGAGGACATTTTCCTGGGAGAGTAGCCTACAATGCCGGTGTTCCGGCGAATTCAGTTCCCCTGTTTCCCCTTCGCCGCACATGCTGACCACAGTCTATGATGCTGACAAATAATGCTGACTCACAGCCTGTAAGTACGTTTTCATATTTAAAGGATTTGCCACTGATGATTCAAACGCGAGTTTTGAGCAGTGTAGAGCAGTGCTAGCTGTTTGTCGTTTCTCCGATCACAAATGCAGACATGGTTTTATGTTTACGAGGCGCGATGCAACGCAACTCGTAAAAAGACAGTATTGGAAAATAATGTGTTTTTTGAGTCTTAAACCGCATAAACACATTTCATTACACCAAATGCACAAAATAATGTTCTTTTTTAGCTACGTCATATGACCCCTTTAATGATACTTTTATAGTACTTTGCCTGCTTTTATACCTACTTTTTATGATACTCCTTCCTTTTAAAAGCTTGAACACTCCAGTTTCCATTCATTGTAATTGCATACACACTTAAAAATAAAGGTGCTTCACGATGCCATAGAAGAACCTTTTTGTCTAAATGGTTCCATAAAGAACCTTTAACATCTGAAGAACCTTTCTGTTTCACAAAAGGTTCTTTGGGGCGAAAGAAGATTCTCCAGATTAGAGAGAGAGAGAGAACAGTAAATTCTTCAAAATATCTGTTTTTGTGTTCAACAGCAAAAAAGAAAACTATGGGTTTGGAACAACATAAGGGTGAGTAAATGATGACAGAATGTTCATTTCTGTGTTTTTTTTTACTGTGTACAGAAATGGATCCCGCTTTTGTTAATGGTAAAAGATGACAGGATATTTCAACAGTAGGTGTTCTTCAGATAAATTTAGTTTGGAACAAAAGGTGAGACAAAGAAAAAGACATAAAAGTGATGCTTCACATCTGGCTCATTTGATGTCAGGTCAGTTTGATATTTGGTGTCTGGTGAAACTCACCTCAGTTGCAGTAGTGGGTTCAGATGTGCTGGGCTGCTTGACAACTCATCCTAACTGAATCAGTTTCAACTGAACCTAAAGGAGAGTACAGTCTTTTTGAGTCCTGCAGATATGTATGAATGTAATCCTTATCAATCCTCAACAATAATTGACATTCAGCTCACCATCACTGTCCGACTTTGCCTTGCTTGAGCAGTTTTAATTCTCTACAAGTATCAAAGTTAACAGCTGTTTTTCTGTGACACATTCAGTGATTGAAAGGAACTCCTTTGGTTTATGTGTCAAAGTGAATGGATGAAGCAGCACTTCATAAAGCTCTTTTTTCATTCCTTAATTCTCAAGGATGACTTGTATCATACTGTGTTAACCTTTTATTCAAAGCTTATATGGATCATCTAATTAGTGGACCATCATGACAATGTGTTTGTTTTGCATAGAAAAAGAACACGCAGCGTTCACACTTTCTGCTCGCCATGAATTTTCAGGGTTATTAATAAAAGAAGAGTTGCTTGTTAGCTAATTAAATGTAATATGTTTATTCCTTACATTGTCTTGTTAATGGTAAAAAATGTATTGCATATGATTGGTTGTGCATTCACAATCTCGCTGCTTACTAACTCACATATTTAAATTACCACAAATTACAGCACATGACCTCATGGTATGAAGTCCATTTTGCAAACCCGGATTTTCACAACAGAAAAAGAGTATTTTTGCTTTTTATAGTGCTTTTAAAATTGAACCTCTTAGTGTTTTTCTTGGATTTTCCACAATGTTTTCATAGAAACAGGTGAAAGGCACATCAAGGCCCGTCAAGCACACAGATTTCAAACTTTTGAATTGTGCTCAGGAATGAGGCACTTTCTTTTACTGCCATCATATGTAACAGCATTGTGTTATGGATTTAGATGTTTCTATTGATTGTTTACAAGCAATTTACACATTTAGAGTGGGTTTGAGATAAATTGACACATTTAGAGTGAGTTTGAGTGAGATTGAGATAAAAATTGTTTCAAAAATAGTTGCATATGTGCATTATTTGGTGTTAAGTGTGTGCGTGTGTGTGTGTTTGGCAGTGCAGTGTGGGAGTAGTTTATTCTTTCTGCCTGACCTGCTTTTTAAAGAGAGAGAGGAGAATGAGAGTGAGAAAATGAGAGGGCGATAGGAGCCGCACTTTACATATTAAACATATTACAAGCAAATCCTGACAGGTACACACAAACTGCAGGATTGTTTCACAGCAAATATTTGTGTAGTTGTACACATGCAGTTGGATATTTCTGTCAAAGGAAGTCACCGATACTACAAGAACACTGCATAACTAAGTACTCGGTACCCAAGGCAATGCAGTCACCTGACATGACCCGGCCAGTTCTTATAAATCTAACATTGCTGTAATACAAACATTCCATTGCTCATTCAAGTAAATTAACATAATTGTGGTCTCATTGGCAGTAGAGTGACTTTATGATTGTAGTCGCCCTCCTCCTGCAGGTACTCAAAGATGGAGGCAGACAAGGTTTATAGACTTGATGGAGACCAATTCAAGTGTTTGAAATAGGGTTGAAGGGTGCACAGAAAGTTCAACCCATCTTCAACCTGTAATATCACCATGTCTTTACTGCGGAGCAGTGGTAGTGATAAGCCAGGATGATTAATCATGTAAAATCTAGCCATGTTGAAATTATTATGTACCTATAGTATTTGGCCTGTAACGGATGTTTCATATGCTCATTAGAAAAACTTGCCTTTCTGCATTTTTTGCTAATCTCCAAAAACATACACATACAATTTGCTGCAGTTTCCAGCTAAAATGACCATTAGTGGAGGTATAACACCAACAACTTTTATTCATTTTCACAAACTGGAAGCTCCTGTCGCCAAGTCAAATTCCTTGTGTGTGTAAACATACTTGGTAATAAAGCTCCTTCTGATTCTGATTCTGACAAAGTGTGGTTATGGGGCAGATTTTCGATTGATAAAGATTAACTTTCATGTTTTTCCTTGCACAATACTATGTTATGACTTCAAACACTTTTATTGCAAGATTTATAAACTAATACATTTTAACATTTGCATCTCATAATCAGCCTTATATGTATGGATTTTCTGTAAGGTTCCCTCATGTTTGCTTTTGTTAACACTATCGGTTAGGTTTAGGGTAGGGTTTAGTGTAGGTGGTATGTTACACCTGAAATGGGCGCTATTTTCATGTTTCTTGTATCACACTGTGGATTCACTCTCTCTTGTTTCATGCAAACATCTTGCATCTCAGTTCAGAATTAATATTAGCCTACTGTAATACTGTTGCAGTGTTCATCTTGTTGCTAGGCTAACTATTTTGCACATTGTAATGGGCTATCATTTTTTAGCAGAAGCTTTAAAATAATATAAACTTTAAAAACAAAAAGATTATTGGAGAATGTTTTACATGAATGTACTATTTCAGTTTTTCTACTTAAAAATTATATGTTTATTTCAGTGTGTTACTTGCCATTTCTTTGTAATTGTTTGTGAAATTTACTAGCAATTACTGAGTGAAAATTGCTTCTTTGCAAAATACATTTAGTCATTTATATATATATATATATTTGATGAACATTAGTTTTGGTATTCTGTGGTGAAAAGGTTGTTGAACTACAGGTTTTGTAAACACTTTAGCCGATAGACAACAAGGTTTAGAAGAACATAAATGAGAAATTACATAACTAATCCTCATTAAATGTCTTTTTCATGCTCAAGAAAAGATTTAACAGATTCCAGTTAGTTTTTTTAAGTCTTGGCCTGTAGGTTAATGATTCTTGTTTGGCTGTGGGGTTATCGCTTTCTCTCGCTGCTGACTGCATCTATATTGTAAAGCGAGAACAGGAGACAGAGCTGAAGACCCTAATTAACTCCGCTCTAATTGTAGTGATTATCAGGACCTCAGGAGGAAGAGGGAAAAAAAGAAAGAAACAAAAGCTCTAAATTTTGAAATTTTAACCTGATATGAAAAACGTCATGTTGATAAAACAGTGAGAACTTTTACAATGGCAGAAACATGAAAGTCTTTTGAAACAGTACATGTACATGTGCCATTTTAGAGACACGATCAATAACTTGAAAAAATATTTAAGGTTTCATGGATATAGAAAACAATATTATCATACATCAGTGGCAATAATACTGCAGTAAAATTTGAAATGCTGGAAGCAGCATTAATAATACTAATATTATTCTTATTATTATTGACTTCAGAGGATTTTATTGATTTATCATTTTATGATTTTTTTTCCATGATTGTGTCAGTAAGTTACTTAATTTTGAATAGAAGGGATTTTTGACTGTATCATGCCCACATGTGACATTTCTCCTTACAAGGTTTGTCAGTGGTATCCACTAGCGGCAGATTGATTCTATGACCTGATAGAAGACCTCTCCTCTATTTTGTGTCATATGTCTCTATCAGGTTGGCATTTCTCTGCGGGACATTTTCTGTCCACCCTTGTGTGTGTGTCTCACTGAACCCTGTTGAAGCGGCTTGAGCAGAAGCCTGATCAATTTAGAGCACACTGTGCATATCAGAGGAGAGAGAGAGAGAAAAATGATAGAAATAAAGAGGAGAAGAAAATGGTGAGATTAGGAGACAATGTGTTTTAAAAGCTAAAGTAAGAATGTCTGAAATGAATTAGTGTCTGTCATAGAAAGGAATGACAATGTAGGTGAAAACGACATTTAGCCTCAATTAAATCCACTTATTTTTATATTGTAAGAGAGTGATTAGTTAGAAAATGTTTTAATTAGTTTGAAAATGCCAACATAAAATGGCATTCCAAAGCAATTTTACTTCTATAATGTGACATATTTATGAGCAAGCTACAATATTCAACAATACAGAACATATTTAAGATGGGATTTTATCCATCAGGCATTGACATTCAGAAAGGCTTTTTGACCTGAATGTGAAGAATGAAATGTATTCAGTGAATTTTATTCACTCTTGAGAGCAAAGTAATTCTGTTTGGTGATGTTAGTGGCGCAGAAATGACACACTTCAGCTTCAAGTGATCTAGTCTAAATGTACATCCTTGTTATCAATCAGTTTCACTGTGATTATCCATTCTCTCTCTCACCCACATTTTATTTAGAGCATGACTGAACATCCACTTGACCAGACTTAAACTCTGGAGATTTGCATTAATCTTCTCCCTCGTAATTTTTATTAACCCTTGCGATTACATTCTCTCTCAGGACATTAATGATCTAATATTTCTAAATGTTATGCTGCGAAATATAAACTGTGACTGGAAGACACGTTTTTACTGCTCGTAGATTTACTGTTGCCTCTGTTCTGTGGTCATTACCCTTTGTTTGTTTATATGAAGAAAAGTGAGCCATTCAGGTGTCTGTCTGTCTGTCTTCAGGATTTCCATGGAAACGGCAATTGAAAAACGGAAAATTGTTGCATTTTTTTTTTTTTCCAATTGAACAATTTTATTAAATCACCTACAGATGTAATGTCACAAATCACAAGCTTGTCAGGTTCTAACTTGTTTTTCCACATGTCAGAAAGCAAAACCAAATTGCCTAAAGGGACAGGAAATGTGACACCACCATAAAAAGCATTGGAGTGATAAGGGTAAAGTAAACACATGGGAAACTGGTGATTGTGTGCGAATGTGTGTGCGCGTTAGTTGAAATGTCCACAGGGTCATGTGAGATGCATGTAGCACAGAAGCAGGCAGACAGTTTCATGTTTGCTTTTAGGCTTGCGTTACATCAAACACAGCTCTTGCTGCTTTGAAGTGTCAGACTTTAACCAGTGGCACCCTTCTGCCCTTAAACATTCAGACAGCAGCACTTTCCTCCTCCCCTTCTCTCCATCCTTTCGCTCCCTCTGCCTCCTGTTATGCATTTCATAATTTCATGTCACTCACATAAATGGACCATAACTCTTTACAGATGTTTTATGTATGAGTAGACTGATAACATCACAGGACGGTGCACTTTTACAGCCTTTTTTATGCATGTGCTGTTTATGCATGTGGAAAACGCTTTTATTCAAAGTGACTAACAGTACAGTGTACCTATCCCGTTATACAGTATAGCTATCATATCGATAGAGCTTAAAGTCATCTGTTTTACAGTAAATGTTCTGCTTTTTGTGCTTTCACTGTATGCAATGTAAAATCTTCCTTTGTGTTACATTGAAGAAAGAAAATCATAGAGGTTTGTAAGAACATGAGTGTGAGTAAAGGATGACAGAATGTTCATTTTGGGACTTAAATGAAGCTTAAACCTCCTAACCTCTTCAGACTGAAGTGAATAGGACCTGTCTGTGCCGGAAATGCAGTGACGTGGCTCCATATCAGTATCTCCACTACCCACCTATTCAGAAGTGGACAGAATGGACTACAGACAAATGGACTAAGCCAGGGTTCCTCAATTAGTTTTCGCCGAGGGCTGAATTCTGCCAACAATACCAAGCCAAGGGCCACTGATAATTGAAAATTTTTGCATTTAGATACAGAAGAACTTTACCTGTTGAATATTAAAAACAAAAAATCTGGATCTCCATGTCTGCCATGCAAATCAACTGTTCCTGCTCATCCCCAGATTGGATCTTTTCTCTCCACTTTCCCTACCTGCAGATTCAATTATTAGATTTGTCAGCATTAATATTTTTATATTTAGATTTGGGGGGGGATCAAACTGTAACACCATCCCCGACCCTGCGTCTCAATGTTCATACTATCCATCCTAAATAGTATGTGGGATTAGAATAAGTATGTTTAATATTTTGAAATAGTATGTGTCCCAAAGCATAGTATGTTGAAAAGAGTATGCCAAAAGTCCTCGGATTGTCTACTATTTCAGGTCGATTTTTGAAGTGTGGATTCGTGCACACTCTAATGGCTAAAATTGCCCACAATCCATTACGCTTTGGCGAAGGATTCGGTCCAGAACTACAAACACGAATAAAACGCGTTAAAAACTACAAACATGGCAGATGTGCGCGACCGGCGGTTAGGTAGAGAGGCTTAGAAAAAGGGGTTTGAGTTACTA
>NW_015634502.1:1233558-1242820 GCF_001515625.1 Sinocyclocheilus rhinocerous
GATGGTTAGGTAGAGAGGTTTACAAAAAGGGGTTTGAGTTACTAATAATCAACATTTAACCTGGTAAAAAAAATATTGATTTATTGTTATCCGTGTTATATTTCATCTGCAACAGCAATGTGAACTTTTATAAACATCCATTTGGTCGTTAACTTTTAAATGCATCATTATGCAGAAAATATGAGCAGAGTTCTCCGCATGAAAGACCCGCGACTGGCAGATCAAATAGTTCTTTTCTCTCCAGTATGGTAGGAAGTTAAATTAAATTACATTTTTTTGTATTTTCTGCGACCTCGCAGCAGGAACAACATACAAAATATGACAGTGATAATCTCAGGTAATGATTATTTCATATGATCCCTTTAAAAGTGTGTAATTTGAGTTTGAATATTATTTTGCGTGATCATTATAGCCATAGTGAAAGCAACAATAAATATTTTACCTCAGATCTTGAAAAAAAATTTAAGTAAACTTGTATGTTAAAACTGTGAACTCACTGCGAACCAACACGTGTATTCCATAACAAAGATGGTATCAGTCACTCAGTCACTCAAAACTGTTCAGTCCATTCACATTTGAATAATCTATTTTCCGTGTCTACTTTTCTTTTCTTCACACTTGCCATGTTTTTGCTGTCACATCGTATCTGCACTGGATGCGACAAAGCATTGCAAATCATTTAAACTTTGTGTCAGTGCTGTACTGTACAGTACTGTCGGGGATTTGTCGTGTCGTGTCGTGTCGCGTCGCGCCGCATCCAGTGTAGAGAGCATCACTGATTATAATGGGTTCTATTGTATGTTGTCGCGTCATGTCACGCCGCGCCACATCCAGTGTAGAGAGCACCACTGATTATAATGGGTTCTATTGTATTTTGTTGCATCACGCCGCGCCGCTCACGTCCGGTGCAGACACAATGTAAGTTAATGTAGCTTTCTGATGCTGCGTTTGAATTTTCATGCCACATTATTTGAAATTAGGTCGGGCCAAACATTTTTCTCTCACGGGCCGCCTATTGAGGAACCCTCGCCTATTGAGGTCACAGATTATAAGCTTGTCAGGTTCTAACTTGTTAAAGCAAAACTGAATTGCCGAAAGGGACGGGAAATGTGACACCACCATAAAAAGCACTGGAGTGATAACGGTAAAGTAAACACATGGGAAACTGGCGATTGTGTGCGAATGTGTGTGCGTGTTAGATGAAATGTCCACAGGGTCATGTGAGATGCATGTAGCACAGAAGCAGACAGACAGTTGTTTGCTTTTAGGCTTGCGTTACATCAAACGCAGCTCTTGCTGCATGCTTTGAAGTGTCAGACTTTAACCAATGGCACCCTTCTGCCCTTAAACATTCAGACAGCAGCACTTTACAGTCTTTTCCTCCTCCCCTTCTCTACATCCTTTCGCTCCTTCTGTCCCCTGTTATGTGTTTCATAATTTCATGTCACTCACATGAATGGACCATCACTCTTTACAGATGTTTTATGTATGAGTAGACTGATAACATCACAGGACGGTGCACTTTTACAGCCTTAACTCTATCAGGCAGAGCTGTTTATTCATGTGGAAGACGCTTTTATTCAAAGTGACTAACCGTACAGTATATATCTATCCGTTTATACAGTATAGCTATCATAATGATTCTAAAGAGGTTGAATATGGTGCATAAAGCCATATATTTTATAGTATATTTTCAGATTTTTGTGCTTTCACTGTATAGAATGAAAAATCTTTCTTTGTGTTCCACTGAAGAAAGAAAATCATAGAGGTTTGGAAGGACACAAGGGAGTAGATGATGACAGAATGTTCATTTTGGGTCTTAAATAAAGCTTAAACCTCCTAACCTCATCGGACTGAAGTGAATAGGACCTGTCTGTGCTGGAAATGCAGTGACGTGGCTCCATGTCACTATCCGCACTACCCACCTATTCAGAAGTGGACAGAATGGACTGCAGACAAATGGACTAAGCTGTGGAAGAAGTGCCCTCTTTTTGTAACTACAATGGCACTCTATCCTTTCAATAGGCTATTTATTCCACCAGGCCAGCCAGAAGAGGATGGGTCTCCCCTTTTGAATTTTGGTTATTTGTGAGGTCTCTTTATTTGCACTTGAAACATAATTCCTAGCCACTGGAAATGATTTAGACAACCTGTATTGTTAAACACTATATAGCCAGTATAATTGAATAATGCACAGACTTAATGTGGTGAAATGACTGCAGTTTTCCCAACTACTATCACTTTCTTTAGAAGAACGTGAATCATTTCTACTGACATCAACAGAAATGAGAATAGACCAGAATAACTCTTTCTAAGTCTCATATACAGTATATGAAATCTTTTTATTTTGCAGGATGTTTTATTGAATTGTTCTTTATGCAGGGATCCTCAACCTTTTTTGAATCATTTTATTTTGCTATTTAGTAAATTTTTTTTTTTAGTTCTCATCCTTTCTAATGATAGTGTCTAATGATAGTGTTGGACTTGTGTATCAAGTTGCGGCTTGTCAAAGTCTGACATTAGAGTTTAAACTGCATTTCATCTCCACTGTTATATCCAATATGAATCAGTATTTGAGCTTGATGCAAAAACAAGCAGAGAATCCTGCTTTGCACAAATAAGTGTTAGCAAACCAGCAGTTTTATGGTGCTCACTGACACTTTTGAATATTAACCTTTTGTGACAAACCAAAAATCCTCCAGGGGTGCAGGGGTGTGGATATATGTCAAGGTTGAGAATCTTTATTTACTATTAAACCCCAAGGTTGAGAATATCTGCCTGGTCCAAGGTCAATTTAAAGCCTGTATGTGAATTTGCTGTTGTTCTTAGAAATGAATGCTATAGATTCCAGCCATAATCTTGTTCAGCATTCAGGGGTGGGCAACTGCAGACACAGGATATACACAGACTCATTAATTACTCTAACCAGCTGGATAATTACCACAGCCATAAAGCCATCCTTCATTCCTAAACTGGACTTAAAGGAAGAGTATTACACATTCAGACAGACATACTGTAGGCCTATATCTACACACCACAGATGTAGGCAGAACTTTTCAGTTCATGCATTATTTAAAGTGTCCAAGAGGGGGTTTTACACTTAGGTTAAACTTCTGATGGTACTGAATGGAAAGGTTCACCTATGATTAAATCCACAATTATGTATAAGCCTTATAAACTGTTGAAAATCACTCACGTATTTGAAAATCTGAACATGCCACACTTGCCCTGGACTGACCAGCAAACTCTGGCCTACCAAAATCGCTGACAAGTTCACAGAATGGACTTATGTAAGAAGATTTGGATGAGCATTTGCAATGGAGAGAAATTATTTTGTCGTAATTTATGAATCTGTTTAGGAGAGAGAGAGAGAGAGTTTAAGTCAAAACACGGAATACATTTGTTATAAATTAGCAGAAAACATCAAACATGCATCATCAGCAGAGTTGTACCCTGCTTTAGACCAAAACGTAGAGCTCACTCAACCTGTTTCACACTGGAACATCATTTATTATGAAACCGCTACATGTGGCATATTAATTTAACAGAGAATGAATTACTGTATATTTCAATAACTTAGAAGAGGAAAGATACAGAGGAATTATAACTGAACAAACCCTTATTAATCATGGTACATTTTTAGATTTTTATCTGTTTCTCATTTCAGTTCTTGTTTCACACGTCAGTCAGTCATTTTTCCTGGTAATTTTCCCAGACAAGTAAAAAAACAAAAAAAAAAACATCCATTGCAATCAATAAAAATGTCCATCAGTTTGCCATGTTCTCTGGTATCTTATACACAAAATGTGTAATATTTAATATTTCTAATATTGTAGTGTTTCTAATATATGTTCCTAACTATATCCATTTAATGTATGTTCTACAAATGTGAAAGAAAAGCAGAAGAAAAATAAGACACTACTGTTTTGAGATTATACAGCCAGACAGATTTGTGTTTTTGTTTTTCATAAGCTTAAGCATAGGGACATATATAATGAATTTAATATTAACCTAATTTTACAGATTTTTGAAAAAAAAATTATAAATTTAAAAATTAAGTTATGGGATGTTTTTTCTTCTTTATTTACATAACTAAACCTTTGGGGACTTTATGCAGTATTAAACATGAACAATTTTAATTCAGTGAAGGATTCGTCAGTTAAACCACCTTGTTAGTCTTTTGGAAGAGATCGGCCCATAAAGGTTATTTGGTCATGAATGGGTTGCGCGGAATGTTTTTGATCCACTAAAAAGGACCCTCTCATTTGTCCGAGTCATTTGTTCATGAATCAGAATGTTTTGATTCACTAAGAAGAATCATTCAAGCGGATAATTTAGTCGTGTATCAGACTATGCGACGTGGTTTATTTTTGCGGACTCCACTATGTGTTTGCGTTTGTTTTGCTCGCGCGAGGACAGGTCAATAGAAAGACGTTTTAAACCACTGTTTTGCGACACCGTCTTTTATACTATGCCATTCAATTCCGACTGCAAGCTCGCAAATCCTTATTTCGTACAAGCACTGAAACAAAACGTCGCGTAAGTAACAATGCGCATGCGCAAGAACACGACGCTCAGAAAGGAAGACAATTCTCCAGCGGTGTTTAGAAAGTGTTTCTCCCGTGATTGCCAAGGTATTTTTCCTTTCCCAAGCCTACTTTAGTCATTAGTGTCAGAGCCCAAAGGTTCAACACATTTCTTTCCATTCTGGATATGCCCCCACGGGCCGCCTATTGAGGAACCCTGGACTAAGCTGTGGAAGAATTGCCATCTTTTTGTAGGTAACTACAATAACACTTTATCCTTTGAGTAGGCTATTTATTCCACCAGGCCATCCAGAAGAGGATGGGTCACCCCTTTTGAATTTTGGTTATTTGTGAGGTTTCCTATTTGCACTCGAAAAATATTTCCCAGCCACTGGAAATGATTTAGACAAGCTGTATTGTTAAACATTATATAGCCAAAGTAAAGTGTAGTTGAATAATGATAATGCTCAGATTTAATGTGATGAAATGACTGCAGTTTTCCCAACTACTTTCACTTGCTTAAGAAGAACCCCACCGTGAATCATCGCTACTGACATCAACACCATTGAGCATAGACTAGAATAACTATTTTTAAGTCTCATGTATATGAAATCTTTTTATTTTGTAGGATGTTTTATTGAATTATTCTTTATGCAAGGATCCTCAACCTTTTTTGGCCCGTTTTGTTATTTTGCTCTTTAGTCAAATTTTTTTTTATTGACTGTGCAAACCGAGAACTTTAACAAATTTTTGGGCATCTCTTTATTAGTGTGGCAGAGTGAGGTGTAGACCCAGTGTGATTGGCTGGCGTTGCCCAGACAGGTGAACCTATCAGTGTTCATACTTTATCATGATTGGTCAGTTGTTCTTATTATTGGTAATTTTCAATCTCCTGACAACTTACTGCCACATTAGCACTCACCCTGTCTGATGAGAGGCCTGGACTTGTGTATCAAGCTGCGGCTTGACAAAGGCATTAGATTTTAAACTGCATTTCATCTCCGCTGTTATATCAAATATGGATGCGTATTTGGTCTTGATGCAGAAAGAGCACAGAATCCTGCTTTGCACAAATAAGTGTTAGCAAGCCAGCAGTTATAGGGTGCTCACTGACACTTTTGAATATTAACCGTTTGCGACAAACCAAAAATCCTCCGGGGATGCAGGGGAGTGGATGTATGTCAAGGCTGAGAATCTTTATTTACTATTAAACCCCAAGGTTGAGAATGTCTGCCTGGTCTAATGTAATTTTAAAGCCTGATATGTGAATTTGCTGCTGTTCTTAGAAATTAACGCTATACAGTAGATTTCACCCAGATCTCTTATCTACACCAGTGCATATAAACTTAAACTAATCTCATTCAGCATTCAGGGGTGGCCGACTGCAGATGCAGGATATACACAGCCTCATTAATTACTTTAACCAGCTGGGTAATTACCACAGCCATAAGGCCATCAGTCAATCCTAAACTGGATTTAAGGGCACTCCCGTGATTGCCAAGGTATTTTTCCTTTCCCAAGCCTACTTTAGTCATTAGTGTCAGAGCCCAAAGGTTCAACACATTTCTTTCCATTCTGGATATGCCCCTGTAGGTATGTTATTACTTTCACTATTCTAGTTTCAGCAGGCTTTTGAACTCAAACATGCTCCCAAATTTAGATTTGTGAGCTGGAGGACTCTGACCTTGTGTTTCTAAATCAGGATTCCAAAAAATCTTTAGTGCTCTGAGGCCCAATGCAGCCATGGAAACACTCCACAAAACACCTGTCAGGCCTGCTTCTGTTCAAACACCTGCTGCAGGAATCACAGTCTACCATCAGGGGTAAGGGGGCACTGACTTTGTTCTCTATGGCACTGCTTTATATGGAGAGTTATAAAAAAGCATGTGAAGTTGGACACGGTAGAAGAGCATTGCTGCAGGAAACAGAAATAGCATATAAGTGGAACAATGTGTTTGTGCATGGAGTTCATTTCAAGTGCTTACAAATGACAACATTGCTTTTTCATCTTGTGCATTTGCCTTAAAATGTCTTGACACTAAATGGCATCTATTAAGCTTTTTTGTTCTCAGGCATTAGTCACTTCAGCTTCAGCAGCTTCAGTTTACAAATGTAAATTCTCTATGCTGAAAAGACCAACATAGGTTTAAGCTAGTTAGTGCTAATTTTGCACTTATACAGCTGGGGGATCAGCATAGCTTTGCTGTAAAGCTAGTTGACCAAAGTTATCTTGCTGGTTAAGCTAGTTATAAAACCGCATAGGGACACCAGCATACAAAGTTTAGGACCTGCAACATACAGTATGCTGGTCAAGCAGGCTGCATACATCTTTTTGTTCTGTTTCAAACTATAAATGCTTCTACCTGACCAGGCTCCTCTAAATCTTGCATAAGCACAGGGAGGTCAAAGGTCAGCTTCCCTGTAAGTAGATATGGCATTTTGGAGTTAAATGACAGGTAAATAATTAATGCAACATGTCATGGTTCGTGGGCATGCTCTGGGGGAACTTGTCTACTGTATAATTTAAATTGTTAGGCCTTTATCAAGAGAAATATCAAATATGCATCTCTGCTGGAGGCCACACCACCCCAGACTTTCTGATCAGAGCTGCAGCGCCACATAGATTCCGACAGCTTCTAGAACAGAAACACATATTAAAAGACAAACCAGCCACTGGGTTATTGATGTTTAACGGAGGAGAGTAGCATCCTTTTGGGAATTCAAATGGCAATTCCCCTTTTAAAGGCCCTTTTAAAGGCTGTGTTCCCTTTTGCTGAATAGATTAATGGCTTCCACAGACTTCCTACGTATCTGGGATTACTCCAGTTACTCTGAACTTCTTCAGAGTCTCATTTTAAAGTGTCAATATGATATAACGACACATAGGTTATTCAAGAACATCAGAGGGTGAGCGAAATGTCCAAAGTCTTATTTCACAGTATGAGAAATTTTATTTCACGATAATGATATGTGTGCATGTATCATGATATATGATTATTTTGTTATTAAAATATAAACAAAGAAGCAAATTACAAACAATAAGACAAATACAATAGAACAAAGATGCAAATTAAATAAAAGTTAAGTGCAGCTACAGTAGGTTTTATTTAACATGTAATAAGAAATACTACAGAAATTGAAAAATCAAGTATATAACTAAAACTCTGAATAGTCTTCATTGAATGAATCAAATTTGAAATGATTCTTATTAAAGATACAAAATTAATTCAGTCAAAAGCAGCGAGTGATTTTCTCTTTGTTGATGTAGTCTAGTTAATGAGCTGGTCTGATAATTGAAAGGTTCAAGGTTATATTTTATTTGAATACATATTTTAATGCATAATATTAATATTAATTTTAAAAAGTTCAAGAATGCATTTGAAATATGTCCTTGACCCATATGCTGCTACTACTTTTTTGTAATATTCAGTGCTTTAGGGACATTCCCTGTCAAATCAACCAACTTTCAGAAGTTTCCCCAGCTCAAATTTTTTATTTTTTTTTCTGAAGAAAGATAAACATGCATTGTGATCAAAGCCAAAATATTAAACGTCACTATGTATATTTACTGAGTAATCCACTATTTTGTAGAGGGGAAAAAATTAAAATTTTCATCTGAGATTTGGAACCAAATTATATCATTTTTATGCAGAGATTGGTATGTCTGTTAGTAAAATCTGTTGACTTTAGCAATCTTTGTTGCAGTATATGCCAGTGGTGACCATTGAAAAACAGGAAATAGCACTTATCAAGTTTTTTCTCCAAAGTTTGCATGCCTGTAACTCAGGAAGTATTAAAGATATCTTAATGCCCTTTTAGATTTGGGGTCTTAACAAACTTTCCTTTTGGCATCTTCGTTAAGGTCAACAGATTTTACTAACAGACATACCAATCTCTGTGTAAAAATAACATGATGATGCTTTAATCTTTCTAAAATTATTTTACCCTCCTATAATTTGGCTCCAAATCTCAGGTGACAATGGTCATTTTGACCCATCTCTACTAAATAATGGATTACTCAGTAAATATACATCCATGACATTTAATATTTTGGCTTTCATCACTATACATGTTTATCTTTCTTCAGAAAAAAATATTGACAATCAAAAATTTGAGCCGGGGACCTGGGAGTTGAATTGTCACGGAATGACCCTTTACTCATCTTCCAAAATGATGTCTTTGAAATATTTTTATTTGAGATGTTATTTTTCAGTAAAATCAATATATGAGTCATTTTATTACTTAATCTTCATATCCTAGAATTAATTTCTTTTATTGTTTTTTTCTTTGATTAACAGTCCTAGTAATTTGTGCATATCAGATGCAAGTGCAATGCATAGAAGGCTCAGTTTAGTCAGTCCACAGACTGCATGTTTGAAGAATCAGTTGAAAAGTAGGTGTTGTTCAATACAGTGCTGTATGCTAAATAGTGGTCGACCGATATTGGTTTTTTGACTGCCGATATCTTGCAAAGCAGGGTGGCCGATATAATTGTATTTATTTTAATTAATATTTAAGAAATTTGAAATCATTTGAAAATGGATTAAAAAATAAATGTTAAATAAACATAAATTAGATGACAAAGTATTTTTCACAAATAAATGAATATTTAATAAAAAATATAATAAAAAAGGAAGTAAACACTGTAACCAACAGGGCACTCCCTATTCTGGGAAGTTTGTGTGCATTGGGAATCATATTTTTTCAAATATCGCCAAGGTAACGCTCATTTTACA
>NW_015634502.1:1242925-1243218 GCF_001515625.1 Sinocyclocheilus rhinocerous
TTTCAAATAAAGCCAAGGTAACACTCATTTTACATACAGCACACAGTGGAAATGACATGAATATGGCAGTGAGCAAATGCATAAAGTGCAGCATAATTTAAAATCACAAGTATAAGGTTTGTCGATCACGCGTCTCCAGTGAAGCTGAACTCTCCACCTGTCCGCATTCAGTTCGCACGGACCGACCGTCACGCAGAGAACACGCGATCATGCAGGATACACACGCACACTTCACACGATCTCACAGCTGGATCCGACTAAGTTTGCAAGGTTTTTGAAATTAGATGTTCATT
>NW_015634502.1:1243301-1254648 GCF_001515625.1 Sinocyclocheilus rhinocerous
TATTTTTTCAAATAAAGCCAAGGTAACACTCATTTTACATACAGCACACAGTGGAAATGACATGAATATGGCAGTGAGCAAATGCATAAAGTGCAGCATAATTTAAAATCACAAGTATAAGGTTTGTCGATCACGCGTCTCCAGTGAAGCTGAACTCTCCACCTGTCCGCATTCAGTTCGCACGGACCGACCGTCACGCAGAGAACACGCGATCATGCAAGTCACATGCACACTTCTCAAGATCTCTAAACTGGATCCGACTTAGTTTGCAAGGTTTGTGAAATTAAGTGTTAATTAGTCATTCAAAGATTTGTTTAAATGATATAAATGCGTATTTGCTGAATGCTGATGGCAAACGAGAAAGTATTAAGTATAATGTTTGCCTTTCTATTACTAATAATATAAAAGCAATCGTTATAATACTTTTTGTATGCATTTTAATTCCTTTGTTTAACAGTTCTATCGGATTATTAGACAGACTTCTATCCGTATTAGACAACTGTTAACGACGACGGCGAACAAGAGGGAGAATGTGAGCACAGTCCGGCACGCTGTCAAAATAAAAGTCCCACCTCGAACGCATCGGCCAAACAGGAAAACTTATCGGCCGATACCGATATTTAAAATATGCCAAATATCGGCCTTAGCGATATATCGGTCGACCACTAATGCTAAATACAGCTCTTTCCACATAACTGGGTTTAGCACTCTCTTCCCTGGAGACTCTGGACAGAGAACGGTGTTTAGAAACAAATTCCCAAGAGATCGCACACTCCTGCAGGGAGCCCAATACACACTGTCCAAAAGCAGAACAAGAATAGGGCAAAGGGATGTGTTTCTTGCACAAGGGGATTGAGACAGGGTTAGGTTAGTTCTAACGATAACCTCTGAGTTAAGCTGAGTCAGGTGTCTTTTATGGTGTGGACGTTGGGGAGTTTTTGCAATGGCTGAATTTGTCCCTTGTGGAAGGTGTGTATTGATTGCAGAGGATGGATATCCAATTGTCTTAGAATTTTAATTCCATTAGTGTGTGTTACAATGAGGTGTGATCACGCACTAGAATTTGCTGTTATTGGTGGTTTGTTGTGCGGATGTTGCAGTTGTCATCAGTGGTGAAAAAATTTGTTTAAAATACACAACCATTTGGGGTCAGTACATTTTTTTGTAAGGAAGTTAATACTTTTATTCAGCAAGGATGCATTACATTGATCAGAAGTGACAGTTAAGACATTTATAATGTTACAAAAGAAATAAATGCTGTTCTTTTGAACTTATATTCTTCAAAGAATCCTGACCATTGAAAAATCTATTACAGTTTCCACAAAAATATTAAGCAGCACAACTGTTTTCAACATTGATAATAATAAGAAATGTTTCTTGAGCACCAAATGAGCATATTAGAATGATTTCTGAAGGATCATGTGACACTGAAGACTGGAGTAATGACTGATGACAATTCAGCTTTGCCATCACAAGAATAAATGACAATTTAAGATATATTTAGAAATATATAATATAATATAATGTTAAATAAATTGTAATAATATTTCACAATAATAATGTTTTTACTGTTTTTGATTAAATAAATGCAGCTTTGGTGATCATAAGAGGTGTTCAGATACATTTAAAAAAATCTTACCAACCTCACCATTTTAATGGTAGTGTATATTTTGACATTTCTAATCATAATATTTTTTTTTTTTCACTTTTATCTTGGCAATGAGCAAATGCTGTACTACAGATATCTTTTAACCAACTTTATTTGTCAGAGATCATTTTTAATTGTTTCTACATAACCAAGTCTGACATTTTGTGATGTCATAAGCACATTTGTGCTTCCACCACATTAGGTGGTAAAATTGCTTGGCATTGATGTGACGAGCAACAGTGTCATGTAAAATATTAAATTGTTGAATTTTGTGGCAGTTTGTCATATGTTTAGTGCTAAAATGAAACATTGTCATATTGAGGGTGTTACTACAATTTGCTTGGTTAATAAAATACTATAAGAAGAACTGATTTGTGGCTTCTGTCAGCCAGTAACGGGACTGTGAACGATACCAAACAGGCAAGCTAAGCACTTTGAAACCCCTGCAAGGACATGTTTGAAAGTGATATGCACCCTTATATGTGCCTTTATTACCTCAACATATCTCTCCGTAGCACCAAAAAATGAAGCGAAGAATGTGTCCGTGTTGGAATGGATCCTTATTGATTGCAATAAGCATGGCAAATGACCCCTGAGGTATTTTTAGATGCCGACCATATGACTGAGAAGGAAGCAGCCGCTGATTTCCATAAATGAAGAATGAGTGGCTTTTTAAAGCCTTAAGATGGATGTGTGCTTCAGGGTGGGTTGGTAATTACTTCTGCAAAGGGTCCGGAGTGAAGGGCTCTGTGATTGAATTGTTTGCTGACGGAACGGCCTCTGCCATCCTTAACTTAAAGAGCAAAATGCCATAAATCATGTGCGCAGATCCCAGTCGCCTCCCACGACACTCCTAATTTCTTTCACCCCATTTTTATTTCCTTAAAAAGTTTCTCACCACATAAATTGACGGGCAGCATGGAGGAGATGAGAGGAGCGGTAATGGTCGTTCCAGGCCTTTGCTGATACTTGGCTAAAGAATAATAGTAGTCAACCTTTGTGTTCTTGCCAATACGGAGCCGTCATCAAATATAATTTAAATAATCACACTGCGACTAAATTGATAACGTAAGTCATGAGCTTAACTAAAACGTAGGCCATGAGTGATGGACCCTCAAACCTCACGTGGAAAGCCTGCTGAAGATGGGAAGCGCTAAGAAGACCAAACCCGTCTAATCCATTACAGTAGTTCCTAATTTAAAAGGAAAGGCTTCAGATAAATGTACTATGAGTGTTTCATATTTTATTCATTTTTCTCACAGATGCTACAACAACACAGAGTAGAATGTGTTGTAGTTGCTGTGGTTTGTCACTAAGAGCATTTAGGGTCACGATCGCAGGGGATGTGGCTTAATTGAAGAGATCCCTTGATTGAATTCCTCATATCAGGAAACCTTATAAAGTTAAGTTCAAGACCAATGAAGCACAGTAACTGTGGAAAGTCTGAAACAGTTACTACATTTACTGAGACAAAGTAACTAAGAAAACAATTACAATAAAGAAAACAATTAACGATAAACCATTGTTATATCAGCAAGTTTATTAATTATCTGATACATGGGAACAGTTGTGGTGTAGATTTCAATGTTAAAATGAAACTGATGGCACCATTAAAGGAAAAGTTCCCTGAACATTTATTGACCCTCGTGTCAAACCAAACCTTTATGACTGGAACACAAAAAAAAAAAGTTTTTTTTTTTTTTTTCTTTAGTGCAATATATTCTGAAAGTGTTCTGTGTGGTTGAAGTTATGTCACACACAAAAGAATACAGAATTAAAAACAAACACCTGTCAGAGAGATTCAAAACAAATTTGGCTGATTTGTAAATAATCATTAATATCATGCTCACATATTATTCACAATAAATTATATAAAATTACATTTTTTTTTGTCTGTAGTGTGGAGTGTAATGTGACAGAATTATGACAGAATTTTCATTTTTGCGTGTACTGTCCAGTGCCGGCCCGTCCAACAGGTACTCGCCTGGGGCCCCGCGGCCGCGAGGTTGTCAATTAAATTTCAAGGTGTGTTTGACTTGAAGCGGCGTGGTGCAGACAGATCGGTGTTTGACATTGAAGTACCACGAGAGCTATATACTAATGGACAGCTCTGCATGCTTTCCTATCCTATTGCAGTACTTTGATGTCAAACACTTATCGATCTGCAGCGCCCTTTTAATTCAACACACATACAGATGACACACCAGATGTACAGTGCGTTTAAAAACATTTAATGACGTTTTTGCTCTAAATTCATTTCATAACATCAGTCGAGTTTTTGAAATAACTTCCTTTTGTGATCTGACGTGGTTTCATATCACAGAATGAGGCAAAATCATTTTATAATATTCTATACAGTGATAAAAGCTATGTTGATTAGCATTGCATTATAAATATACTGTACATTATGCATATAAAAAATACCCGTGATGGCTTGAAGAACAGAGATACACCATTTAGTCACAATCGTATGTTTATGGTCTTCATTCTTTATCAGTTAAAACATCCTATCTGCATTTTATTCAGCTACTGCAGCGATAGCACATGCCTTTGTCCATGTTAGGGATTTCCTCCAACGTGGTTTTTGTGAGTATTTCATTTTATGATTTTTTCACTTATGGTTTTACTGCACTGCCCTCTGGTCACCAGTATGAATGAAACAGCTACAGCTACTCTCTACACCTTATTTTGGGTAAAAATTTGAAAAATAATACTTCTAACTTTTTCGCCAGTGTAGAGGAGTTTCTCACTCTCTCTCTCTCTCTCTCAATGGATGCATAATATTTTCTGACAAAAATGAAGAAATTACTGTTAATGATTTTTAATCATAATCATTTATAAATCCTTAGACCGTTCTAAACAATTATAAACCTCTTGCATGTTAACAGGTCATGCTGCAGTTTTCTGTAAACTATATTAATAATAATCATTATCAATAATTATTACTTTGTTTAATGATTTATTTAGTTATAACTATAATCAGAATTATTAGTAGTCATATTGATATATAAAAACAAAATTTTTGGGGGGCCAAATTGTGCAGATCTACAAACAGGCACAGCAAACTTAGTGTTATTTATAATTTCTGGCAAATAAAGAAAACGTTTATCTGAAAACTTTTCTAGTTACAGTTCAGATTTTGTTTGTTCAGATTTTGGAATTGAAATGAAAGAATGATAGAGAGATTAAAGTGAAATTGTAGTAGAAATGGAATCCAAACGGTATCTTTATGGAGCCGAAAAAAAGGATGTTCTGACTGCTATACATAATATTTATTGCTTTAGTATTAGTATTTGTTTTATAAATGCAATGACGCCCATGATCATAGACAGACTTGTTATATGTTTAAATTGCTATGACAATTTTTACTCTAGTGGGGCCTATTTTCGTTATCTTGCCTAGGGCTCCACAACCCTACGGGCCGGCACTGGTACGGTCCCTTCAATTTTAATCAGATAGCAGATTTTGAACATAAAAATCGACAGTAAATGGGGAGTAGAATGGCACACCATGCATCTTAAACAGAACCAGCATACAAATTTATGCGTTATCAGTACCTCTCTGTGACTTCAGACCGAATTTAGACAAGCTATGTAAGATTCGTATGCAATGCAAATCTGTGCCGGCAGTGCTGCAGCTAGCATGTGAACATTGCTTTTAGCTTGCTGGCATGTCACAGGCCTCTTTCCTATTTCTGCATAACTACAGTGACTAAAATAAACTCCAGTTCCCTCTGGCATGAACTGGGACAGAGCCAGCCTCTTCCTTTCTCACTGCACTGAACATTAATCTACACAGCCGTGTCAGGCGCTAGCTAACTTGCGCTCGCCTGAGCCACACGGAGTTCGGTAAGGGTTTCCACGGTCTGGCCTCTCAAGGCATTTAAAAGTTTACAAAGGAATACAGCTGAATTATTTAAGCCTCGTTTGTCAGTAAAAAATGGAAACAGATGTTAACCTTTTAACTGGAAAGCGGTTTCGTTCGAGGTGTGAGCGTCACTTTGTGGCGTGTAAACAAGTTTCGAAGAGTGTTGGGTGGAGAAAGCGCGTGTTGTGATGTCATAACATGGATTAGCTCATGAAAATGAATTGCATAAATATATTAAATTTTTTTGCTTTGATAAATAGTCGTGCATTGATATGTAGATCTGGTCTGTATTTTATTTTATGTATTTAATTTTATTGAATGACATTTTATTTATTAATTCATTACTACGTAAATCAGCAGTAGATGATCAATTATGGGCCGTTGGTCTAATTGTAATATTTTTTTACCTTGGATATTTTGGATAGGAACTCATTTGGAAGCATTTTGTTTTATGGTTTCAATGAAACTAATTACAAGCTGGGGAAAAGTATTACTAGCTAATTTAGTGTAAGCTGTGTTTTACCAGTGACATTTTTTGGGGATGCTTTTAAAAGCATTTCATATCTGCTGACTTTGAGAAGTGCCAAAGTGAACATAATAAAAACAAAAATAACAAATTCAAGAACCATTGCATCTCATTGTAATACCCACTAATAAAATAAAAACCTATGCCCAAGAATTAGATTTTTTTTTGTGTTGCATAGATCCAGTCCCAACCTATTTCAAGTGGTGGGGAACAAATCATCCATGGCGGAAAAGTCTGTAAATGACGCCTGTGATTCACAGTTAAAATTAGAGAATGCTTGTACTTTCCTCTTCCGTTTGTCACTTTCATGTCAATCAGCGTGTGTGAGAGAGGACTTGTGTTATGACGATTGAGTCCACACTCTCAAAATGCTACGGATACTGATTCAGGAGCGCTCGGAGGCTGACAGCATGTGGAGATGGAATATAGTGCTGTAAGGTCTAAGTTCAGCGGAGGGAAATGGAGACTCGGAGGTTGCATTACTGTGTCAGCGTTACGTAAGAGTTGATTATCACATCTGCGTCTTTGCCTGCCAAGTTTTCCAATCACTGCACACACAAGTCTCAGCCGTTTACTACTGTTACACAAGGGATGCCATGCCAAAAACGGTATCTCTTAAATAAAAACACTTTCATACGGTGTACAATACACATATATATCAGTGAGATAACAACTGAAATTGAAATGTTAGATGTCAAATATACAGTAAAGAGTGTGTATTGTGAGTTTCGAAACTAAATTGTGCTTTGCTTTCCTCTCTGCTGTCACAGTTTTCCAGCTTACGGAGTGTGTGTGTGTGTGTGAGCGTGGGTGAGAGCGTGCATGCGTATGTATCATCACATGCCTACGTGTGAGTGCTCAAGCACCATAACGAAGCGATTTCCGCAGAGAGAGAGACTCAGAGGAAGCAGTACGGGTCTGGAGCCACATATGGGCCTTCTTAAGGGATTTTCCTTTTCCCTTCCCTGACTGTGCGAGCTCTGCCTGTCTCTGTAAAGCCTGCTTGAAGTCTTTAATTATATTATATAAGCCAAAAGATCAAGGAAGCGTATTGAGAGTGTCCTCTGGAGCACATCCCTTTGTGTGGGGGGATTTCAAAGCTCTCGTACTTAGTCCTCCATCATGAGCGCTAACTCGCTTTATTCGTTTATTCATTCTGCTTTTCCTGCCTTTGTGTCTTCCACCTCCAGTTGAGCATGTGTCAGTCTCCCATCAGTCTCCCAACTTAAGATCTACAGTGGAGCTTACAAGAATCAGTGATCTGGGAACCACTGAATCAGTCCACTCGATGCTCAGTGTCATGTTGAATCAGACCTCCCAAAAGTCGGACATCTTGGCTCAAGCTCTAAACACAACTTGACATTTACTGTATGCCATTATCTGACAGCAGCTGTGTTTAGGGTCATTCTGTGTAGTAAATAAAATATTATAGGTCTGCCATAAGAGTTATTAGTCCTTGTGTTCTGTTAGGACTGAGAGACCCCAAGGCCATTTAAATGGGTTGAAAAATTTTCTTATCATTGAAGGATCAGGTGGAGTTATAATGTTTCTCAATCTATTATATCTCTATATCTATTAATAAGATGCTGCAACCAAAATAATTACTGTTACATTATTACATTTAGGGTCTTAGGGACCCCATATACAAAATGTTAATTAATGCAATGAATTTTATCATATGATTATATGATTGGTATACACACCAATTGCGGCTGTCTTAATTATGTTTTCTGCAATATGATTTTTTCAGGAGTCAGATCGACCCCGGACCAGTGTTGTTACTATTAACTAAATATAGAAATATTACAAATCATTCTTGTTAATTGCAGTAAAGCTAAAATAAAATATAAATGTTAGAAAACTTAAAATTCAATGAAAGCTAGAAATGTTGCCTTTGCAACTTCATGAAAAAATTTAAGTGGAAGTAATACAATGAATAAAACTTAAACAAGAATAAATTACAGCTAAATATTAAACAAAAAACTTGTAGTAACACAATTACTGAAATGAAAACTGAAAATGAAAATAAAAGCTAAATATATAAAAAATATTGACAGATACTATAATAGCATAATAAATAAATAAATAAAATAAAACTCTTTCCTGAGCAGAAACAACATAACTAGAATGGATATTAGTCACAGTTATGCTTTGAGATAAAATAAAGAATTATAGCTTTTGTTATACAGTATCTGTGAAATCTGGAATAGTATTGTCTCCATATAACTAAAATGGGCCTGAAAAAAAAGCACACCTCAGAAAAACAAAGAGAAGATTTACAGTCAGCAAACATTATTGTGGCTTTGGGTTTCCCGGAGGACTGATACTAATTAATAGTTCATCTTATAATTAGAGGTGTTTGCTATGCATTATTGCTCATACTTGGATTAGGGATTTTGAACCTGTGTATTACACATTGGCATGTAACTTGTCCTGGATCATTGTTGCTATGGGGATGAACAATTCCTCATGTCATACTGCTAGCTTGTTGAGGAGAGGTGTGCCATTACATTTCTAAGTGACCAGATTATGGTTTTGCATGGCATTTCTAGAAACCAGGGTATCATAGAGACTTTTGACCAGTAAGCAATCACCTACCAACCAGCCAGGACATCTTAGCCACATAGCAACACCCTGGCAACCATCCAAAACAACCTAGCAACCACATAGCAATACCCTGGGAACCTTCTGCGGATAGAACATTACTAGGTGCTGATCTAATAAAAACTTCTACTTTTGAATTTCAAACTTTCAAAACACACCTATACACAACATACTCTGTAAAAGTATTTAAGCTATATCTAAATGTTTCAAAAGCCAATAAACTTTTCTCTGTCCTCCAGGCCCAAACATTGTCTTAAACTCACTAGACTCAGATCAGATTGCCAATGTTTAGGGAGAGTCTGGGATTGAAGTCTGACAAAGTAGTCTGGTTTGAGGGTGCCGATTTTATAGATGACTGGCTGGAACTCTGGGAGAGCAAATCGAGCTTTGAACAGCATAAAACAGAATATTGATCACTTTAATTATAAATACGAACTCATTTGCATCACAAAAGAAAGGACGAGGAAGTTAAAGTTCAGCTGTGGTTGTCTGACTGCAAGGTCGGATGGCAGAATAAATGAGCCAATACTTCAAATACAACCCAGTCTGTTTATATTAAATATTTAGATGAATTGGATGCAAGTTGTCAATCATTTTCAAAATGCGTTCAATTCAACCTTTTTATGAAAATCATTTATTGGTAATTATAAATATGTGGTATTATTACACGTCTATCTTCTATGAATGGTTAATGCTGTGGCATTGCACAGATGTTTGGACTGCAAAGCATATTAAAGTTCATTTGACTAATGGTGTTTACAGTGCAAATACTGTAGTTATGCTCTGTCGACTTCTAGAAGATAAGCAAATCTTAAGTAATCTATCTAATCTGTTCTGGATGCCTGCAGATGTTATGTGATCATTGGCAACAAAATGAGCCTGAATGCTTCAGCTTCAAACTCTCTCCCATGTGCTGGTCATTGTGAGTTAAACTCTGTTCAAAGAGCATGAACTCTAGAGCTCTATGGGTGGTTAAAAATAAACATGTGGCATTGTCGGCTGGGGAGGGTTTTTTCCTCTAGCACTGGAAGTCTTACAAGTCAGCTGAACAATAATTACATCTCCTGAGAATCTGCGATGAGAAAGTTTGTATAACGAAGACTAGCAACCACATAGCAATACCCTGGGAACCTTCTGCGGATAGAACATTACTAGGTGCTGATCTAATAAAAACTTCTACTTTTGAATTTCAAACTTTCAAAACACACCTATACACAACATACTCTGTAAAAGTATTTAAGCTATATCTAAATGTTTCAAAAGCCAATAAACTTTTCTCTGTCCTCCAGGCCCAAACATTGTCTTAAACTCACTAGACTCAGATCAGATTGCCAATGTTTAGGGAGAGTCTGGGATTGAAGTCTGACAAAGTAGTCTGGTTTGAGGGTGCCGATTTTATAGATGACTGGCTGGAACTCTGGGAGAGCAAATCGAGCTTTGAACAGCATAAAACAGAATATTGATCACTTTAATTATAAATACGAACTCATTTGCATCACAAAAGAAAGGACGAGGAAGTTAAAGTTCAGCTGTGGTTGTCTGACTGCAAGGTCGGATGGCAGAATAAATGAGCCAATACTTCAAATACAACCCAGTCTGTTTATATTAAATATTTAGATGAATTGGATGCAAGTTGTCAATCATTTTCAAAATGCGTTCAATTCAACCTTTTTATGAAAATCATTTATTGGTAATTATAAATATGTGGTATTATTACACGTCTATCTTCTATGAATGGTTAATGCTGTGGCATTGCACAGATGTTTGGACTGCAAAGCATATTAAAGTTCATTTGACTAATGGTGTTTACAGTGCAAATACTGTAGTTATGCTCTGTCGACTTCTAGAAGATAAGCAAATCTTAAGTAATCTATCTAATCTGTTCTGGATGCCTGCAGATGTTATGTGATCATTGGCAACAAAATGAGCCTGAATGCTTCAGCTTCAAACTCTCTCCCATGTGCTGGTCATTGTGAGTTAAACTCTGTTCAAAGAGCATGAACTCTAGAGCTCTATGGGTGGTTAAAAATAAACATGTGGCATTGTCGGCTGGGGAGGGTTTTTTCCTCTAGCACTGGAAGTCTTACAAGTCAGCTGAACAATAATTACATCTCCTGAGAATCTGCGATGAGAAAGTTTGTATAACGAAGAGTTTTTGGAGCACATTCGATTCGGCGGGAGAGTTCTCCACAGTGGAAAGGGAGTAATTGCTTGTTATCAAAGAAGAAGAAAAGATTCTGATTTGTATTTGTCATCGGCATATCCTGGGGTGAAAGCTTTTGTTAGAGCGAAAATTAGCTCAGCTGAATAACCGTCTTTGACCAAAACATTCAGAAACACTTCATTTACAAAAGTCCAAAAGAGACAAAAGTCCAGATTTAGGCTCTGTTTACTCCTGGTTTAAAGATCTGTCTCAGGTGATCCAATCACAGGTGTCAGCAGAGACACATTGCTGTTTACCAGTGGCGGCTCGTCGGGGGAGGCAGGGGAGGCACAGCTTCCCTAAAATTTTGAGGTGAAAATGGGAGGACGACGATTTAATGTTAATAAAATTCACAATTTCAGTTCATATCTCAGAACGTGTATTTTTTGTTTGTATTTTCACAGCTGTAATACCATAACATGTTATTGAAGTTGGAAAGCGCCGCTTTTCTATCGCGAATGTGCCGAATCTGCTGATGTAATTACCGCTAAATGATAGA
>NW_015634502.1:1255049-1283185 GCF_001515625.1 Sinocyclocheilus rhinocerous
TGTTGGTAAAAAAAAATTAGCCAATCAGCATCGAGTGTTCACTTTCAGGAGGAATGTTGAGAAAAGAAACCTCGTAGGGGAGGCTAGCCTCCCTTCTAGTATATAAACCAATCAAGACGTAAATTATGTGATATTAGCTTGAACGTCTCCCGCTGCGCTGATAATGTACCAAGTACTTATGAGTAGAGATATTGAATATTTGATCGCCAACAGATTTACCAAGCTGTCATTCAAACAGTATATATACAAATTAAAAATAAAGGGAGAACACGCCTTAGCTGGATACAGGCTAACGTTACACCAGTCGGCTCTTTTAACAGACTTTTAAGAAGGGATGGATGCTTGCTTCAAGTGATAGACCAGGTAAGTGAAATTATATTATCTTGCTGTATGTATGTCGTTTTCTTTACGTTTTCTGACTAAAAGCAACCAAAAAGCCATTTTAAAGTGGTTAAGCAAATAATAATAATAATAATAATCGGCAGGGATCCCCAGACCAATACAATTAGTGGGCCTCCTCTATTTTAAAATCCACGAGCCGCCACTGCTGTTTGGCAGCATCTCAAATGTGTGTCATATGACCACTTGTGACCGTGTGTCTTTTGCGTGCATATTTCTGTGCTCTCTGCAGATGTTTAGATCATATGGTTATTTTTTAAAGCCCTAAATGACCCGGCAAAGTGAATGATTGAGAGGCCAGTAGACAGACTTTTGTCATTGCCCAGGATACACCTGGTCAGATTAGCGTTTAAATTACTAGCAGTTTGCTCCAATGCGTTAAATAAAAACAAAATCGCGATATGGCTTAGTGCAGATTTCAAATCGCAAATGCCATCATTTAAATATACATAAATACAGTATATGCGCTGCATGTGTCAGAGTGCAGCTTGGCACGGTGTTCTTTTACATGCCAGCAGCTCATGATCCAGAGTTTTCCATCTCAGAGCGGCTTGGTTCACAGTGAATCCAGCTCCACATGCACAAACTCCATCTGCATCTGCTTGGGTCACTTACAGTGTGAATTTGGAAATGCAACATGCGGAAACCATCTTCTCAATCTTGTATTGAGAAGCGCTTATAAACCTGTTGTCAAAAAAGAGAAGCTTTAAGGGCTCTTGGCAGTTTTCTGGAAAAATTAAGCCATAAATAGTTTTATTATTATTATAATTATTATATTTACCCTAAATCCCTGATTTCTTATTTTACAATGAAATTGTATAATTACAATAGTAATGTTTATTTCTTATAATAATAATAATAACAACAACTGATAATGAAATTAATTTATTATAATTATTATTATTAATTGATAATAATAATAATAATATTATAGTAATATCAAATGTTGAAAGAAATTGCTACTAAAAATTATAAAAAATTTAAATATACTTAAATATACTATTTAAGAAATATACTACTATTACTACTACTACTGCTAATCATTTAATTTTAATAAAAAATAATAATTTAATATAATAATTAATACAATTGCAAAATTACCATACTAATATTTATATTTATATTCATGTTATTATTATTATTATTATTATATATATATATTTTTTATAGTCATATTGATCACATTAATCACATATTTGGCCAAATTGTGCAGCCCTACAATCAATGTACAGCAAACATGGAAATAAGAAATACATACATACATACATAAAAATAAAAAGATTAGATTTGGATTGGATTATTTTCACCAAGTTGTGTTTACACGTGCATTTAGCACTGGCCTCTTGTGATCAGATCACCCTGGTGTAAACAGGGTCTTAGTTGCTATTCAGCATATGCTTTTCTTCCAAAGCGATTCTGGTTCTAATTGCAACATGAGGTTTGGAGCCTTGATTAAGGGCCCCCTGGTGACAGAGCAGGTCTGTGATCTCTATATAACTTCACTTTCAGGGTCACCCCCATTTGAGACCCTTCAAATCATGTTAATAATCTTTGATTAAATAAGAATAAAATACAGCAGCTGAAATGATAGAGCCAGTAATTGCAATTTGCACGGTTATTGTAATGACCAGATTCTCATCTAGGTTTGTAGTGGCATATCTGTCCGGTGCATTCAATCAGGACTAAGGAAAAACAACTCTGTGGGGAACTCAGCATGAGCCGTAACTGCTGCAAATCCACATTGTGACAGAATGTGTTGACACAGGACGGTTCCTTGTACTAAATGATGGGGTATAGTGGAGTGCACAAAGCTCCTCAGCTTAGCCTCAAAGTCTTCGCGCAGGGAACACAATGAAAGCGTCAGCCGTTTTCAGTGCCGTGCATTCAGATCAGACTCTGGCAAGAGATCGAACAGCAAACGTACCCATAAAATATTAATGTCACAGTTGAAGAAATAGTGCTTGTGCAGATCAGTGCGCTCCGCTGAGAGTGTCTGAATCCGCCTCGCTTTCCTGCTGGATAAAGCCTCATTCCTCAAACCATTGACAGCCAGGCCGAGTAGAACCCGCTGTATACAACCAACTAACACTTCAAACACAACTCACCATTCTCCTCCTCTTCCTCACCCCTGTCTTCTCTGACAACACCAACTCTTGTGAGCATACTGTTGAAGTTTTGTCTTGTTACGCTAGTGTTCAAATGTTTGGGGTCATTATCATTTTCTTTTTTTGAATATCAGCATTTATTTGAAATAGAAAAGACTTATATTTCAGATAAATGCTGAAATCAAAATATATATCACGGTTTCCACAAAAATACTGAGCAGCACAACAGTTTTCAGCATTGATAAAAAAAAAAAAATGTTCCTCGAGCACCAAATCAGCATTTTAGAACATTTTCTAAAGGATCATGTGACACTGAAGACTTGAGTAATGATGCTGAAAATTCAGCTAAAATATGAATGATCAACAACACCTGGTATGTACAAGCTAACAATATCCAGACTCATTGTCATAATTTGCATTTTAATAGATGAACATGAATAATGATGCACAGAGAAGAAGGGGGCCTTGTGCTTCACACTGTTATCTGATGAGTACAAGCTTTTTTATAATGCATGAACTGATGGCATATTTATTTTGGAAAGTAAGTGACCCACTCTGAGAATCTCAACCTCACTGGCTGGAGAGTCCCTGAGGATGCAAAGTGGACAACAGTGTCCTGAAATGATACAAACATTACAGTTCAGAAGACTTTTTCAGTAACTTAGCAACATTTCACTGTCACAGTGCATTATTATATGCTATTGAGGCATTATTATCTACAGTATTTCATCAACAAATAATATACACAATATTCTCAAGCTCTTTCAAATTCATCTTGAGGAAAAACGTCATTGACCAAGGTTATCATAATCATCTTATCTTACAGATAAGTGCTGTGAATGTGCGTCGCGAGTAATTTTGGTGAGATGGCATCTTTACAGTCATTAGATGACAAATGGTGATGGGGAGAGAACTGGCATGGCTGTAATGACAGTGTGGATCCATGCACTCTAAAACACTCTATTAGCCATCTGTTTAGTTTACAAAGTGATTCATAACAAATGATTGCCTTGACTCATTAGAGTTCCCTAACTTAATTGGCTGGCATATCCTATGGCATGAGACTGTTAAGGAATGATCCAGGTGGATTTCTCCTAGAGGGCATCTGGTGAATCTTACCTAACATCTCTATATTATTTTTGTTTGAGGCTTTGAATGTTCATGACTTGAAATCTTTGACCTGTACAGGTCCTAAGCATGAGTCTGCACCAGCTAAAGCTGAATCTCCTCATCTGATATTTAAAAGGATCTGAGGTCAGTCTTTTACCGATTACAATTCCCTCCCGCAACCAGGCTGCTCTGTTTAGGATCTTTCCATCTAACTGGGAATTTCGGCTAACATTCTTTGAGTAATGCAATAGAACATTCTCAAACCGTTAGAATGGAAATGTTATTGATTATTTCTTGTTAGTGAAACGTTCTTTAATCCGTACATTTCTGTGAATTAGTTCAAATAGTTTCAAGACTAAATCTAACTCTGAAAGATTTGCTTATGAAAAACAAACAAATGACTCTAAGATGGCTCCTTTTAATGAATCAAAAACATGCAGTACTACCAGTGTAGCTCAATTCACATACACACAGCATAAAACATATCATTTTTTGTGCGTGTATGTGTGACTTTCATGAGTCATACATCCATCTTAACGCATTCATAAGGATGGGAATTTAATCCCTTCAGCAAAATCGTTACAAATATATCTTGATTATTCGTTACATCACCTAGTTTCTTGTTCTGAATAAGCACAATATTTCTTAACAAAGTGCCCTGCTAACATGCCAGCATATCATTTGTGTGCAGGCAAACCATAACCCCGCTTCAACTGTTCTTTGATCTCAAGACCGATTCATTAGATTTCACCTTTTAGCACATAAATAGCATTCACCTTCATTTAAAAATGCAATTAGTCAGTTTGCTAAACCTCGCTAAAGTTATTCTCTTCATTCTTTGGTATGATTGGCCTCAGAGGAGCTGGCTTTCATTTAAAGGGAATTTGTTTACTACAGAGGGACTGGCTAATGTGTTGGAATCGCTTTTAACATCTCTCCTTTCCCCTTTGCACCTGCCTTGCATTAATTGGCAATTATATATCCCTTGCTAAGTAAAGAGTGTGTCGGTGTGAGGGCATCCAAATTGTCTTTCAGGTTTTGTCTGGCAGGTTTTGAAAATAAAGTATAAGGAAGCTGCTAAAAAAACTCAGATTTTTTAATGAATTATTATGAAACCTATTGTTTATGATATATTTTATCCCAGCTATTTTAGATAAATGAAGATTTAAAATAAATGTTTGTATTTCAGTTTCAGCCTCACTATATAAATCGATCATGAGATGTCTGTCTTGTGAGTCATGTTGGAGTAGCGTCTAATTGTAGTCTGGGGCCACAATTAATGATACTTCAAAATTAATTTTCATATTTCTGTCACATTTTTACTTTATTTTTATTTTTTCTTTCTATTTTATTTTTTATTTTATATATATTTTATTTATTTTATTTTTGGTTAGAGTTTAGTTTAGTTTTCTTTTTTTAGTTGCAGAAAAGAGTGATTAAAAACGAACGTGCATCCTAGGAAAATGTGAATGTGTTAGTGTGTTTGTTAGTTCAGATATTCTCCTGTTGATAGAAAGGAAGACCTTTTCCCTATCAGTCCTTTAGTTCATTAAGCACATCTCTTTTTGGAATCGCAGAAGTAGTTTGGCCGTTTCCTCTTATCTCCCCACAATATTAATGTTGTCAGGTGTGCTGTTCGCTGTAATGGAAAAGCACAGTCATTAATATCCAATTAGGCCCAGCTAATGATACAGCAACTGGAGCCACCAGGCCGAGCAATCTGTCTGTTTCGTGGCCCATGTACCATTTTCTATAAAACAAGCGAGAACAGCACCATCTCAACACTGAATGCATCTTCCGTATTATCATACAATTACTGCTGGCTGTTCACAGAGCTGTTTAGGAGTGGAGGACAAGTGTTTTGGAGGGAGTGGTGTGCTGAAGATGCCGTGATGCAGGACTGCTGGGGCTTTAGGTGAAGGGTTGTTGTGGAGTGTCTTGGGACAGCTTATTAAACCTGCCTGCCAGAACCAGCTTGTTTCTGTTCTCCAGGATGGGCTTTGCAGGAACGCTCTGGCATTGTAAAAATTTCTTCAATAAGTCTTTCCTTCTGGTATGTTTCTATAGCAACTGTTTAGAAAAATAGGGCAGGGAAAAAAGCTTACAGATAAACATAAAACCAAATTAGGCACAAATAACAATGAATGTATAAATAAACATTAGGATGAGTGACAGCGAGCTTGTTTTGAGCGTATAATTATTTGAACTAAACAGGGCTGTTTTTTGCTCCGAGATGTTCCTGAGTTTTTGGGGTGGAAGCAGCAGCCAGAGCCATGAGGTTGATAACTAAAGAAACCATACGATTCTTTAGGAAATTAGAAGCAGTAGCTGATGATTCAAACAGGTGAAAGGATAACCATCAAAGTCAGATCACACACTCAAGGGAAGGAACCTAGCTTTCTGAAAGGCCTTTGAAGTTTCTGGCACTGTCGGTGGAACACACCTCCTCGTCACCTGTGTGATTTACAGCTGATTCAATCATGTGCAATCAAAGAAGAACAAATGATTCTTTCTGGTTTGAATAAGCACACGACAAAGTGATACAATAGAGTGTCATTGTGCTGTCAGTCACAATAAATATGAGACTATAACAAAAAATCTTTACACAGCATGACAAACTATCAAGGTTCCATGTGTTAGATTGAAGTAGAATCATTATGTGGTCTTGCAAATGACAGATATGGATATAGACAGATATCCACTAGAGCAATGGTTCTCAACCCTTTTCACTTGAAGAATTTAAACATGATTTATTTTGATTTGTAAAAGATTCAAGATTTTTTTTTTTGTTTTGTTTTTTTAATTAAGTTTTTAAGTTTGCAATTTTATGCACTGTATGCATTTGTAAGTATGCTGAATTTGCTCTGGCACCTTAGTTGAGAGCCACTTCACTTGAAGAATTTCTTTTCTGTATTTTAGAATTTCTTTTCTGTTTTATTTAATTTAATTTTATATTTAATTTTATATATATATTTTTAGGTAGACAAACTACTGTAGATATGCGTTAAACAAAATTTCTGTTTCATGCTTTTTTTTTTTTGTTGCTCTTTTTCTTTTAGGTTGCAGAGTCTGCACCCTTTTATCTATTTTATACAGTGTTAAAAAAAAACACTGCAGGAATTTTGTACACAAATTATTCGCAACATAATTGTAATAGATTTGAAACGCATATCTTAAGGACGGAGCCTTCTGCCTGTGCCTTACATGTTGCTTTGGGGTGCCATTACACATTCTGTCTCACCCTCTTGATCAAAGGCCTGTATTTAGCATTGCTAGTTTCACCTCATTTTACATAAAGATTGTGTGTGTGTCTGAGAGAGGGCGATAGGTAATAGATGTGATGGAAGCGGTGAGACAAGGCAGTGGTATATAGGTTTCATTTGAAGTGCATTGAACAAAAATGAGAAGTCTGAACTCTTTGTTCTGAATTCTTTAACTCTGGCGCAATTGTGGAGCATAACGCAGTCTGCTCCGTAAAACTAGTAGCTAGGTACTAATGTAGAAAGCTGTGGTATAGCCTGAATATTGGGGCCAGGAGAGAAGGGGGTCCATGCATTATATTTTGAAAGTTATCAACAGTTTTGCTCAGGAGAAAGATTTGTACTTTACACCTTTGCGAGAACATGCCGTGCTCTGGTTTTTGTTTAAGATAACTCGATGCTGTTCAAGTTAATACTGATACACTGAAAAAAATGTTTCATTCATCCAATTTAAAAAATGTAGGGTAATGATTCACATCTATATTTTTTAACTTGAGCCAATGAAAAATAAATAACTTGCCCTAAGGGCAAACGCAGCACCAGGTCACTGAAACCGAACATTTTTGAAAACGCCTGCCAGGGTGAAGATTTTCAAAAACTCCGGTTGCAGTGTTATCGTGTATCGAAACCGGAGTTTTTGGCTTGTGACGTCGGAGCCTGTGCTGTTATCTCCGCCTACTGGAGACTTTGTCAGGCTTCTGATTGGCCAACATGGCTTTACGGTTGAGATTATATCGCCACCTGTTGGTTTGGCATGCTCTTGACAGTGCTTCATAGCATGCGTTTGTGTTTTCATGTGGACAGAGATTTTTTTTCAAACGGAAGAAGGAAAAACTCGTACTGAAAAACATGGCCTGTATGTTAATGTTGAGTCCTTGTTGCCCTCGTTTTAAGTAAATTGTGCTCATAAAAAATAATAATTTGTTCTACTTCCTGTCTGCATTCTCATAAACCAGTGTAGATGCCTCTCATTAAAAATTATGCCATGCAATGCTGCAAGGTTTTTGAGAATGTCTCTATAACTCATCCCCAACTCAAAATAAAATCCAGTCGAAGTGTCTCTGTCCATAACATAACATACTGTAGCAGCAACAGGTTTATAAGAATGCAGACAGGAAGTTGAACAAATGATTATTTTGTGCACAAGATTTACTTAAAACGAGGAAACGTATTAGTAAATCGTGCACACAATTTACTTTTTTTTGATGAAGATATTGAATTGAATTGAACTAAGTATGAAATCAAAATTATTTAATATTTTTATATTTTTCACATTTGATTAATCATGTTTTTATGGTAACATTTATAATCACATTTTTCATTATATTTACAGTCTATTAATCGTTACTGTTGATTTATTTATTGTTCATTTTATAGAATAACGACTAATTATTTGTAGTGTTTGTAAACCTTACACTTGCCCACTATTAACCCTTTCTCATTGAAAGTTCAATATAACATGCATGACTCATGAGTTCTCTAACAAGAACCCTGTAGCGGTCATTGCTTAATTTACCAGCATGTCATACTAAATTCTTTTCAACATAAAAAAAAAAAAAAAAAATTACAAAAAACAAATCTATGCCCATGGTGTGAGGTAGGAAAAAAGAGATGAGATGCGAGGAGAGAGATGAACAGCAAAGAACATCTAACAAGATGTTCCTAACTTAATCTACCTTATTTTAGGTTGGAAATTATTCTTCTCAGCTTTTTTACTTTAGATTTATATACCGGAGAACAAAAGGAAATTGCATGGAAACAGATGGATCAAAGTCAAAACAATTTCCCAAGATACCTTTAGATTCATCTCAAAATCCTCTTACAATAAGTTTCATCTCTGTTTGAGCATATGTTAAATGCAGAGCAATGAATACAGATTAAGTTCAGCGGGATTAGTTGTTTGGTTATTATTGAGGTATTCAACTGAAATCATTGTGCTTCCATTTCACCTCTTTCTATTTATTTTTTTCTCTTTGCACAGTGACACAGGGTAGTTGTAAGGAACATACATATTCAGCATTGGGGGAAACAAAAAGCATTGCTGTACATCAAACTAAAGCGTTTTAAATGTATACAGTGCTAATAATATGATTCACAAAATATTCCCAAATAATCTATCTTTATATTGTCAAAAATATATTAGATGCACAAATGCAAGAATTGCATTTACCCAAAATGCACTGTTTTTGTAATACATTAATTTTACCATTTGAAGTTTCACATTTAATAAAAATGTATTAAAAAAATCCTTAAGCTGTGTTGTTTGCTTCATATATTTTTTTATGTATCTCAAACATTTGTGGACAGATTTTTATTTGTGTATAACATGTTTGAAGTAGTGGGGAGTGTGGAGGTGAAAATGGTTACAGTGAGTTCAGTGACTTTAATACTTCATGTCACACAGTATACAGCCAATACTGTTAAATACAGCATAATCGAGTTGAACTTTCCTGGAAAGTGTTATCAGCAAGGAGTAATATAAGCATTTTGTTCATCAGTTTGCAACAAAGTTGTATGAGTTCAGGTGTAGGTCTTTGTCCATGTCAGGATGATTAAGCATTGGTGAAGGTATATAACGATGGGGCTGTTTTCAGACCAGAGCAGGATTCATCCATCTCTTTGGTTCATTCTCTTGGGGTAAAGCTAGGCAGATCTCTTTTGAGAATACTGTTAAGAGGTTTAGTGAACTCCAAGAGCTCAGAAACATTGCAGCATTATAATTTAGGAAACCTATAATAGAGCAGATACTTGTTTCAGAGGACAACTGGTTCTTCTATGGGCACCAACGTTTTTCCCAAAGGAAGTGATTTAAGTCTAAACAACCTGGTCTTGTTTGGTCTTAATAGGGGACATTTTTCTCAGTGCAGACAGAACCTCATAAAGGGTATGGGTGTAATATTATTACAGTGGGTACGGAAAGTATTCAGACCCCCTTAAATTTTTCACTCTTTGTTATATTGCAGCCATTTGCTAAAATCATTTAAGTTAATTTTTTTCCCTCATTAATGTACACACAGCACCCCATATTGACAGAAAAACACAGAATTGTTGACATTTTTGCAAATTTATTAAAAAAGAAAAACTGAAAAATGCTCAGTATTTAGTAGAAGCACCCATTTGATCTAATACAGCCATGAGTCTTCTAAATATTGTAGAAACTTAATTTGCTGTAAAGTTGCTTTGCAATGATTTGTATCGTGAAAAGCGCTGTACAAATAAACTTGAATTGAATTGAATTGAATTAATATTGACTCTTATTTGAAGTGTCAGTAAAAATGTGGAAGGAAGCATGGTGCACTGAGAGCTGGGCTGAGTGATATTCTAGAGGACATTGGCTACCATGGTAAACAGTGGAAGAATAACAATTACTCCTTGACCGGTTGAGTTTGTATGATTTGTCACAGAGACTATCAGAGATGCTCTACTCTGTTTTTCTAAACCTTGACACAAGCTGGTTAAAATTCATTGCAAAAATGCATCAGAAATGTGAAGCTGAGAAAAGCCCTAATATTTTGTTTCAGCTGCTACTTCGAATATTTTACCTAAAGCAATCAAGATGTTTTAATGTTACAAAAAATCTATTTCAAATAATTGCTGTTCTTTTTTCAATTTCTATTCTGTTTTCAACATTGATTATAGTAAAAATTTTTTAAAAACCTTACTGACCTCAAACTTTTGAACTGTAAGTATTCATAGTCTTAAAAGATACATTGGTCATCATTGCATTCACCACCTAATCCACCAAGATGTTTATATCCGTCCTTTCTTTCCTCAGATCAGGTGTTTTGTGTTTTATACACATTAGCCTGAAAGTAAGACTGAAAAATGATGTCTGCTTCGTTAGAGTGCAGTGAATCCTCTTAATGATGAAGAAGAGTGACTTCAAAAGCGGGAGAAAAATAAAACTGAACATGTCAACACGCGTCTTTAGGATGAAAAACAGACCTCATTCTTCATGAAATACTGCAGTCAAGCTGACATCTCAGTGGTTACGGTGAGAGATAGATAAGTGGTAATGCTTTGTGCTGTATGTATCACGTGTTAAAGGAATAGCTCACCCAAAAAATGATAATTCAGTAAGTCATTCCAAACCTGTGACTTACTTTCTTCTGTGAAGATATTTTGAAAAATGACCCAGTTAACTTTCATTGTATGTACAAAAACAGTTGTAACATTCTTCAAAATATCTTCTTTTACAGTTTTAGAATGACATGAGGGTTAGTAAATTATTAGAATAAATTTAGAATATAATTTGCATTCTGCCCATATATACCAAAACCGTTCAGGAACAGAGTAGCAGTATACAATACTTAAGGTTTTTCGCTTACCACAAAGGTGATGTTGAGTTCATTGGCTTGTTAAACTTAAGGCGGCTTCCAATGGATGTTATTTATTCCAGCCATTGATATTGAAGCCATTATGCCTCATAGACCCTTTCATTTGCCTTAATGGAATTGCTCGCTAATTACAGCCAAGCAGCGAGGTGCTGCAGCCATGAGAGAGATCGCTATAGATCTCCAGATAAGTCTGAGATAAAGGAGTGATGTTGCAACATCAGTGTTTGGTGGCAGTGGAGGGGTGTTGTTGGTTCAGACTGAAAGAGCTTAAATTTTTGTGGCACATCCGAATTTCCTCTGGGAGAGGGAGGGGTGGGGACAGGACAGGTTAGAGCCTTTATTTCCTCAGGATGTGCTGCCACTATCTATCGAGTGAGCTGAATGTGGCATCCAGTGCACAATTTAATTGCACAGACCTCAATTAAACTGCACAGACCTGAGAGAAGAGAGAGAGAGAGAGAGAGAGAGAGAGAGAGGAGGAGGGAGAGCATGCTGTTAAGAGTGCACTAAAGTGCCATAACCGGGTTGGTGAGAGGATCCATTAGAATTCTTCTATCCATGTAGTTCAGCTCTCATGTCAGCTGCACTGTACTTTTACATTGCTCACCATTGTTAATGTGTTGAATCTTATCTCTAATTGAATGTGATTTTCGTCTCAAAATTTCCACCTCAGGTTTGTGCACTTTGTGGGAGAGAATTCTGTGACGAGAAGTCTGTGTTAAAAGAGAAAATGAGAGAGAAAGTCAAGGATGAGAATCCCACTGTGTAGTGAGTAGGGCTGGGTATTGACACAGGTTTCACAATTTGATTCACAAGCTTGTGATTTGGTTCAGTTCCGGTCTCAATTTGATTCTATATTGATTCATTTGGATTTATATCAGATACAGTAAATTTTCTCTCTCAGCTAATGCTGTAAACTATAGGGAACCCTGTCATTTGATACGTTAATATTAAAGGGTAAAGGTAACAATTGTATTCAAAATGTAAAGTGCACATAAGGCTGTTTTTATAATAATAACATTATAATAACTTTTTAATGACATAATTATATTTATACTTCAATTCATTTGTGGAAATATGAACATTTATGGCGGCTGTCATAACTTGTTTTCATTACGTATTTATTCAAACATTAAATGTTGGAGAACAGGTTCAATATTTGAACAAGCTACATTATTGACGTCGTTCTGCCGTTGAAACACTGACTGAGCGGTTACATTATACATTTAGGTAAGTTGTACTGTATCTTTCAACATACCTTCTTATGTTCATTCATGTTTACTTTGTGCTATAACTAGTAGTACAGAGGAAGAGATGATTGGTTCATGTGCGCTCAATGCTGCTGCTTTGATTCAACTGAGGTGGTTAAAACGATGTCACTTCACATTAAAGAGCACCAAAACGTTATTCATTGTCTTAATTTCATAATAAAATCTACAACATTTGAAAGTTGAGACTTTGTTACATATCAAAAATAACAAAGCACAAAGTATATTGCTATTCATTTGACGGAAGGCACGCTACAAAAAACGTTTGTGAAGTTTTGTTCATGCATCAACTGAAAACAGCTGAAAGATTGAGTCTTAGGATTTAAGAATCGATATCAGTTCATCAAAATGAGAATCAATTAAAATCGAGAAATCAACATTTTTAACCCAGCCCTATTAGTGAGATGCATATGTAGGTTAATGGCAGGAGAACTGCTGTGAAACCCACAATGAAGAGAGGGAAGTGGGCATCTGTGCCAAACCCTGTGTATTT
Source organism: Sinocyclocheilus rhinocerous (assembly GCF_001515625.1). Lineage (NCBI taxonomy): Eukaryota > Metazoa > Chordata > Actinopteri > Cypriniformes > Cyprinidae > Sinocyclocheilus > Sinocyclocheilus rhinocerous. Next base: position 1,268,022 of record NW_015634502.1, read on the forward strand.
AATTAGCACCGTTGCCTGAAAAGGCGGAAGTCCAGAGAGAGCGGGGGGCTTCTGGCTGGTCCGACAGCTCAGTCATTCTCAGCTGGCTCAAATAAAAGCAATGAAAAGCAAGTGACATTCAAGCCTGGAGATGTAGAGCAGATGGTCCAGGGAGAGGCCAAGACGAGGAACTCATGTCCAGGATGTGGAATGATGATGTTATCTCATTATATAAGTCTAGTGAACAGAGAAGTGCCTCCAAAACCTGAGTTTGACCTTACAGGAGTTGTTGTTCATTCTATACCCATCATATCAGCACCATTCGGCTAATACATCACTACCTGAGGGCCTTCGCGAGCTTAAACTCTCAGCTCGGTCTGGCGGAATCGGTGTGAGTCCCAGGCTGGGTCCATTTACTCTCCCTTCTCCTGGCAGATCTGTTTAATGCAGCAACACGCGCTGGGCTCTGACGGATACTAATGGCTGTAGTTGTAGTATTCATAGACATTGTAACCTAAATGCCCTAAAATATATCTAGTGCAGGTAGACAAATAAGATCGGTCCACCACTGGGAGGATACCTAGAGCACTCTCAGACCAATACCACTGTAGTTAGACCTAGTAGCTAACCTTGATTGATTAGGTAAACTACCATTTAGAAAAAGGTAGAGGCCGATAGCACATAATGGATGAAAGAAAGAGAAATGTTTCGATGATGTATTGTGGGTCATTTGCATTTGACTGGAGCAGCAGGCTACTTAAATCAAGTCATGAAATTGTGTCTGTTACTGGCCACTTAACATAGGATCATAAATGAGTCTTTTTGCTTTGTCTGTCTCTGATGTTAATGTGTCTTTCTGTTTTTTTCTGGAATCCTGGTGTCAACTTCGTTTCTTACAGCATGAAATAGATGAAAGTCATATTATGTAAATTAGCACTGTTATGAAACAATGTGAACAGAAACACTCTTTCGCCCTATATACATAATGTTTATAAGCATATTGTACGTGTGAAGCAAGTGCCATTTCATTTCCAGAGTTTAAGCATAATATATGGTTGACAGAAACTAACGTGAATGAACATAATTATTTAATAATTCACAGTGCTTTAAATTGAATTTAATTAAGTTAAGAAGTATTGCACAAGATGTGATTATAAGCCAAATAAGTAACATATCTTTTTACTTGTTTATCAGACATAACTGACAGTGATTTCACCGTTCCAAAGATACATACAACCCTAACCATGGGTTTTAAATAAAAAAACTTAGTTACAAAATAAAGAAACTTACAAAATTACAGTTGCTATCCTGTTGTTTTCTCATGTGATATAAGACCAGTGAATCAAGCTATATAGAAAAATGTGTAGTTAATTATTTATAAATGTGTAGTTTAGGACAAAAAACTATGGCAAAAAATGAACAAATGACAAAAGTCACATTGGTGCCTGAAATTAATTCGTTCTTTAATAGTACTGCTCTGCTTTTTAGTGCTGAAAGAGTATTTCAACTGATATACTGTAACATTCATAGAATGAGCGAAGTACTTCCTGAACCACAGAAACGTGCTAAATAGCAATGCAGAGAGGGAATTCAAATGTTTCCAAAAGCATGACCCACCACCCTCCCTGCTAGTTTTTACATAATCATCCTGACACCCCTGTTTTTCATCCACCTTTCATTTATATAATCTCATAAAAATATATATTTAAACTCGTATGCCTCTCCCTTCAGCTCTCCTGGAATGCACTGTTGCCTTGGAAACTAAATCCCCCACAAGTACTACATGCCTAGAGCCAGAGTTGTTATGACTTCTTTTTATTTATTTATTTAATTTTTTTTTAATATTGTATGTATTAATATTTTTTTAAACAACAAACTTCATTTTTCAAGCTTAGACCAAATTTAGATTTTGCCCTTTACAGCATATAGGAAGCTTCAAAGTTTTAGGCTCTGAAGTGAGAGAATTTCTTTGTTCACATGACTGTCCAATTCCAGATTTAAATCTAGATTAGTGTGCTAAAAGTAATGAAACAAAGATTTAATGCTTTAATTCTTGTAAACAGGAGGCGAGCTATAGTTCTTTGTTATGAAGTTTTGGGTTCCATGATATAGATGAATTATGTCGATTTGCAGTATGAAGAAGAGCCTTTTACTCTCAGCATGCCTTGGGCGCAGGGGGCAGACTGGCATAAGCTGAGCCTCAGGCGCAGGGGCAGGCTGGCATGAGGTGATTTCAGCAATGTGGTTTAATGAGGTCGCACTGAGATATATAATAATATCCCCCTTTACAGAGCTAAGACTTTAACTAAGTGTGTATGCAGTAGGCTCAATCTCTGAACATTTAGGGCAGCACACTGGCTGTTTAACATTCAGTTTTTGTATGTCCATAGGGAATTAGTTCTAATGTGTGATTACTTTTTTATTTATCAGAGAATCTTGAAAAAAATATACCATGGTTTCCACAAACATGTTAAGCAGCACAACTGTTTTTACCATTAATAATAATTGTTACTCGATCACCAAATCAGCATATTAGAATGATTTCTGAAGGATCATGTGACACTGAAGACTGGAGTAATGGCTACTGAAAATTCAGCTTTGCCATCACAGGAATAAACTACATTTTAAAATGTGTTAAAATAGACAGTTATTTTACACTGTAATAATATTTCAAAATAGCACTACTTTTATTATGCTTGCGATCAAATAAATTCAGCTTTGGTGAGCATACATGTTAACAACCCCATTTTTTTTTTTGAACAGTATATCTTTTACTTAAATCCTTTTACCACTATTAAGTTTGTATGTATGTTTTACTGATTGCAACTAAGATGTAAGCATATTTTAAATAGCGTATATAAATGACTTTCAGGTGTACAAATATTTATGAATATTGAATTTGTGGACTTAACTGGTTGATTTTTTTACATAAATATTTATACAATAGTTTATTGTAACAAAAATGTCAGTATATTTTTCTGCCTAATATGGTTTTATTGAAAAGTGGTTATTGATAGGGCGGGATTAGGAGTTTATCTATAATATCTATATAATATCTATAAGACACACAATATCTTGATTGTCTGTATAACTACTCTTAAAATATATTTGTGATAGAAATGTAGTTTTTATTATTTTTTAATTTTATTTCAATGCTGTATGGTTTAGATCAGGGGTGCCCAACCCTGTTCCTGGAGATCTACCTTCCTGCATAGTTCAGTTCCAACCCTGATCAAATACACCTGTCTGTAATTATCAAGTGCTCCTTCAGATCCTAATTAGTTGGTTCAGTTGTGTTTGATCAGGGTTGGAGCTGAACTCTGCAGGAAGGTAGATCTCCAGAATTAGTTCTAATGTGTGATTACTTTTTTATTTATCAGAGAATCTTGAAAAAAATATACCATGGTTTCCACAAACATGTTAAGCAGCACAACTGTTTTTACCATTAATAATAATTGTTACTCGATCACCAAATCAGCATATTAGAATGATTTCTGAAGGATCATGTGACACTGAAGACTGGAGTAATGGCTACTGAAAATTCAGCTTTGCCATCACAGGAATAAACTACATTTTAAAATGTGTTAAAATAGACAGTTATTTTACACTGTAATAATATTTCAAAATAGCACTACTTTTATTATGCTTGCGATCAAATAAATTCAGCTTTGGTGAGCATACATGTTAACAACCCCATTTTTTTTTTTGAACAGTATATCTTTTACTTAAATCCTTTTACCACTATTAAGTTTGTATGTATGTTTTACTGATTGCAACTAAGATGTAAGCATATTTTAAATAGCGTATATAAATGACTTTCAGGTGTACAAATATTTATGAATATTGAATTTGTGGACTTAACTGGTTGATTTTTTTACATAAATATTTATACAATAGTTTATTGTAACAAAAATGTCAGTATATTTTTCTGCCTAATATGGTTTTATTGAAAAGTGGTTATTGATAGGGCGGGATTAGGAGTTTATCTATAATATCTATATAATATCTATAAGACACACAATATCTTGATTGTCTGTATAACTACTCTTAAAATATATTTGTGATAGAAATGTAGTTTTTATTATTTTTTAATTTTATTTCAATGCTGTATGGTTTAGATCAGGGGTGCCCAACCCTGTTCCTGGAGATCTACCTTCCTGCATAGTTCAGTTCCAACCCTGATCAAATACACCTGTCAATGAATTTTAGTGGATATCCATACACGCAAAAATGTATGTGGAAACTTTACATAGGAATTCTAATGAGTTCAGGCTGAGAGTTCAGATAGTAAATATGGGAACCATAATATATATCTGTAGCCATAACACATCTGATGTAATTTCCAATATGAAGTCTCTTTCATGAATTTCATTATTCAGTATCAAGCCCTTTAAGCTACTGGATCCATGACGTCCCGAGAAGTGAGCTAAGTAATGGACTCTCATTTGTGAAAGTATTCACCATGGAAACAACAGCACCCGACCAGCTCTATCATCTGCCTGTTTGTTCCCTAACAGTGTGCATCTGTCGCGAGTGTTTTGTCATTTCAATGCAAAGGTTTTCTTTAAATCTACGCAGGCGGTGTTGACATTTCCATCAGAGACGGTGACACCTGGAGAAAACAAACTTGTTTGTGTTGACAGATGACCGTGTAATTGAGATCATTATGATTTTCGCCGTGGAAGAAGTGCATGCGGGACCCCTCCATCTTGAACTGACTGCATCTCTCGGTCTGACAAAATCATAACAGAATTGTTTCATTTCTCTGTGAGTCCATAAAATAAATATGCGCTAATAATTCTTTTCCATCTCCATTGCTCCACACCTTTTTGCTTATTACAGCTCTCTCTCTCCCTCGTCTATTTGTGCTCATGCCCTTCCACACACAATTTAATATTTTCTGAAATGCATTAAGGAAACAACAGCGAAGTTTAATCTAAATAAATTGCTCCCAGTTGGAACGCACTCATAATGGCAGGCAATAATCTCGCCGTCTGTAGAGAGAAAATGAAGAATGTAAATACCCTCCCTGCTCCATGTTCTTCTTTTTTGTCATCACAAAACAATGTGCTTGGCTGAACCTGCTGAGAGTTTGCAAAACCATATTACTTTCATGAGGGGGCAATGTACCCTGCAAGGGCACACTTAGAGATGCACCAGTATTATTGCTGCCAGCTTCCAGATGAGCTTACTAACACGACAGCCCCACAGAATGCCGTATTGTTGTTACTTAACCGGCTCCAATCCCATAATATCCTCAGTTGTTGAGGGTGCAGTTTCCAAGTTCTGCGTCTCTCATCTTCATAGAAGTCTGCCCTGGATTCAGAAGGCTATGGTTAAATTAATCTTTTGGTGCAATTATGCCGGGGATTTGCATGGTTTAAAAAATAAGCTTGATTTGTACTTGTGTTTTTTTCCCCCTACGGAGACTTTTAATTGCACTCATGAATATTTCTGATGCACACTTACAAAGCATTTGGCTGTTTTAAGTGAAAATATGTTTTTGTTTTTTTGTTTGTTTTAGCTGAAGCAAGCAAAAGAGGTCACATTTAAAAATAAGAACCTGATCTCTATGGAGCTAATAATATGACAAAACTATTTGAACTTGTATTGTATAAATTTGAATTATTGACAAGTGGCATTTATCAAAACTGAATATTATGTGGCATTTAACATAGTTCTGAATTAGATTTTTTTAACTTGAATACTGAACATTTGAAATTTAACACAACTGAATTTTTTTATAGCAGACTTTTATAGACGTATTTTCAAACAGCGAATTTTTTGTTTTGAATTCTTTGACTGCAAATATCCAGTTTTTAAAAATACAGCTTCAAGTTTTCAAGATGAAGAGGAAATTCAATACTTAATCTTCGCACTCAGCATACCCGTTTAAAAAAGTCACCGCTCGCCACAGGTCAAAGCTCATAGCTTTACGTACAAAGTAAGACATCTGTGAATAAAATGGTTTTGTTCTGAGTGCGTTGTTTGCTCAGCGGCCACAGTTACAGTTTAGTGCTTCTCAGAAGTTTGATTTCTTTGATACAAAGCCTGTTTAAAAGTTTCCCAATATGTTCAAGTGAGGTTTCCAGAACTGATTTTATTTTGACACTTTCCACCAAACCTTCAAAACACTGATAATTTCGACCTTGTTAGTTTGATCTTGACAGTGCTACAAATTAAGGTCCAAAAGGTTTCGAGAACAAAGTTGCATCTGGTTCTTCTGTTTTTGGACTTGGCATACAGTATCACATCCAACTTTTTGCAATCTTTTTTCTTCTTTCTCTAACTGTCTTTTTATGTGTGTTTATTAACCATTTCTGTTCTGTTTTGGCTTCATAGGTGATCTCTACAAGGGGCTAAGGAGCTTTTTTCTGGGTGCACACAGCGTGCATATGATCTGTAGGCAGAGATGGAGTGTTGCTCTAGCTGTCTTACCTTCTCCCGGCCTGCTGAGTTTCCTGCAGGGCAGACTACAGTGTTTCAAAGCAGGTATAAACACACAGATGTCAAACTACTCAGCTTTCCCTTCTTAAACTGCTATTGACTTACACTTAATGAGACTCACGCTGAGGCTTATGCAAGATCCCACAAACAGTCAAAATGCCAAACCAGGTTAAGACTATGTTTATTATTGCTAGGCACTTGTTGCTAGGAAACTGGAATAGTTGTATTGTCGTGTTACTGTTGAAGTTCGTGTTAGATAGTGGGTTGTAGTTCCCAACCTCTTGCCCTCCATCATAAGGTGCCTGTTTCCAACCTAATGGTTGCAGTTCGTTCAAAACACCTGGTAAAAACACAGCACTCTCCCCCTACAATTCTGCAACATCAAAAACAGTGGGTTGAAACCACAGATCAGCTAAATAGTTTATCAGTGGGAAAGAGCACAAAGCTGAGCAGATACTGAGAGTGCAGGGTTTAAGAGTTGGCTGCTCAGATCCTTAGTTCTCTACGAAGCTCACTGCTACTTACATGCTCAATTTGTCCTCCATTATAGCTTTTCTGGGTCTTGCCAGAGCTGCCGCAGATCTCTCAGCTGCCCTTTGGGTCGGTTCAGATTCAGCTCCCACTCTCAGTGTAAAGCAGTTGACTCTTTATAAACCATCTTTCTTACACAACACTGCAAAGTGCCTTCACACAAAACAAACTAATGTCCAGTAAGGTGTTTATGTAATTCAGACCTGTTTAAAAAAGGTTCTCCAAGCTTGAAAGAGTATTCTGGGTTCAGTACAAGTTAATCACAATCAGCAGCATCTGTGGCATAATGATGAATACCAGTAATGTTCAGGCACTTGCAATGGAAGTAAATGGGGCCAATTTATGGAGGATTTAAAAACAGAAATGTGAAGGTTATACTTACATTAATTCTTCTGTTAAAAAGTGGCTATTTGAGCTGTAAAGTTATAAAAATATTTTTAACAGTAATTTTCACATGCTTTGAACAGTTACAGAAACACAGGACATTTGATAAATAATCGTTTCAGTGTTTGAGTGGAAAAACATCAAATGATGATGGAAAATGTGTCAATTGGAGTGAAGAAGAGACCGTTTCATTCTTACCTTTATAGGCGAAAAGTCCATTCAGGAAAAACTCGATAGTATAGTCGGCAGTATATAATATGAGGATGCACAATGCTAGAGTCTTTACGTTAACAGGTCGCATGCTGCGTTTGTCCAATCAATGACACTGACACTACAAATATGCAAATAAGAACATTAACCTGGGTTTAGGAATGCAAAATGCGACACGTCAGATTATGAATACCCAGGATTAATTATTAACCCTGGGTAAATTATGAGCAGTGTGAAACATGAAGCAAGATAACCCAGGATTCCCTTAACCTGGGGTTTAGAATTACCAAGGGTTAACTATTTCAAGTGTGAAAAGCCCTAAAGAATAATGATTACTGATTAGACCCATTCTCTTCCATTGTAATTGACTCACTGTACCTATATATATATATATATATATATATGTGTTTTTTTTTAAAATACTTTATATTTGAAAAGAGTGTAGGGAAGAAGGCACACTGAACACATAGGCTTGAGGACTGGCCTGGGCATATGATGTGCTATATATATCTGCGACTTGTTGTAACCCTAATCGTGTCATTTAACCGTGACTGGAACCTTCCCATCTACAATTTGAAGTTCATGCTCTGTAAAAGGTTTTTTTTTTCCTGTTGGACTCTCAATGTCAGCATTGCTTTCATTGGCCAGTTCCAATGAGGAAATACTGGCTGGGATGCATGTAAATAATTTTCGACAGTTTCTGTTTGCTCTGTAATTCTGTTGCTTGGATAACTGTGAAGATGCTTTGACACCTATATTTTGTTCAATTGTGATATTGTCATCAGTTGGTGATGTGTGGGTCACATTGCATCGTAGGGTTACAATAACAGCTATTAACTCAATAAATATGTGTCACTGCTGAAACACTCGCTTTTGTTCAATTCTGTGGGACCGTAAAAGCCCTGACATTTCCCTCGACTTATTTTGAAACGGCACATTTGAATAGCATAAACATAGTTATAATAAATTTAATTTGCAGCTGAGAGGAGAAAATGTGCATAAACTAACCTCTCCATGATCCAGCACTGTTGGTGCTTGGCGGCATCAGGAAGAACCCTTGTGCATCTGCTTCCTGTTTATGCCGTTACTCAGCAATTCTGGAGTCAAAAGTCTGGCAGAAATTCAATGCATCAGCGTGTACATCTCTGAATGCTGCTGGCTGTTGTGTGAGTGATGTCCAGCCATTTGTAGAATTACCATTTTGGGTCAGATAAACATGGCGGCTGTTAGCGAGTCAATGCCACAGGCAGTAATTGCAGATTAAAAGTTTGAAACCTATTTGCAGTCTCTGTAGGAACATCAGTTTCCAGGTATACTGGTCTAGATCTGATGTTAGAATGTTTATGTGAAAAGTCTCCTTCTACTCGGTTTAGAGTTAAAAACAGGATACATTCAAACAGCTTTAAGATGAGTATTTCTGGTTGGCTCATTGTGGACAAACCTAAGGGAAAGAACAGGTTTTTGTGATGTCATTTAGCCAAAGGAAATGTGTGTATCATGTAATTCAAATGCAGACAAGATTAAGCAAAGCCAAATATATCACAAGTGCTAAATAACTAAGAAGATAGAAGAGCAAATCATGACATGCTGACAGATTCTAACTTAACTAATCAGTTTAAGATCTCTTTAAGAGTCCTCCAAAGGAAAATCTAGAGGAAGAGGATTTAGTTGACAGGCTTTGTGTTACAATTAGGACTCTCATAAAACAAAAAAAATGCAGTTATTGAACATCAAACACTGTGAAGTGATAATTCTGAGCTACTGGGGGATTTTGAGAGCAGACTGTGCATATTCAAGCGATCAATTTTGAACTTCTTCTCGTGACTCAGCCCTCTCTGAGTCAATGTCACTCCCCCTCCCCGTTCTTTAAGTGTCTCTGGCTCTGATTTTCTAAGATCGCAAATAAGAGATACTAATTTGCTTGTGCAGTCTAACAAATTACGTCTGTGCTGCATAGTCATATTGCAGTTGATTTGCTTTATTAATAACAACTGTGTAATAGGCACACATGCATATGTGTTAGACAATCATTTTTAACTGAAGCTTTTGCATTATTAACCAGCAATACTTGGGTTTAATATTATTTTATAAATTATGACTATGTGCAGGCCTGTATTTAAATATGCATATGTGCTATATACATGCCCCAAATATTGTATTCCTTAAGAGAAGCTGTCAAGGTGTGTGTTGTGTTGCTCATTTGATAGGCAATTCCCAGCAGACTGAATAGGTTTTTGTCCTTGCTATCAATTTTCTCATGTTTTTATACACACAAACTTTTGAGTAAACCATGGCTTCTGTTTTTGCCTTTCTTTTTTCCGTACATGGCAACTAGGCTGCACCGTACATGAACAATGTGATCTTTGAAAGCACTGAGTCATTGATATTCTCATCTCTGAGGGCAGATTCATTTTGATTGGCAGGTCAGAGCTGTCTTTTGCAGCATGGGAGCAGAAAGAGCTGAGCTGAGTCAGGGCTGTCCTCTCACAGGACCTCACAGTGTTGACTGACAGCAGTAACCTCTCCAACAGGATCTTAATCCCATGCACAGTGCTAAAATACAGAGCACATCTGGGTTTTTGTTTTGTTTTGTTTTTTTAAACATTTAGTATAAAAAGTAGTACACTTTTTTTTTTCTTTTTACCAATGACGCCAAAACACACTAACAGACCTTTTGTTGCTTCTCCAAAGTAATATCTGTGGGACTTGCTGTGCATTTTTATAAGAAACCGTGTCATGCAGTAAATTGGTGTTTGCTTGTGTTGGTGTTGGTTTGCGAGTGTGTAATTTGCTGGTGCGTGTTCAGTATCATTAAAGTCTAGTTTTGCTTTGTTCTGCTAACATGTTTCCCTGCTTTCTTAGCACTCTGGTAACTGCCAGGCCACATAAGAAGATGTCTTTTTATGCAGTGATATACAAAACATATAATACAACTATGAGATGTTATGAAAGGCTTCACTGAGTTCACTTTGATGAAGCATCAGAAGAATAGTGTCTTTGAGTCTCTGATTATATGCATTAGTCAAACAGACATATATATTCATGTTGTAATTGTAAAATATGTATTTTCAGGCTCATAATTTTGTCCATTTAGATCTTTTTTTAAAAGAGGTAAAAATTTGCTCCTTTTTTTTTTCTTAAATCAGTACTCAAAATAATTAAATCTGACTAGCTTTAAGTAAAGTCCTGAGTTTAAATAAAATAAGAAACATAAACGGTGCTTCTGCAAGTTATGTAATGTAAGATCAGAGGGCACTTTGGATCAGTTTCATAATCTACACTGTAAAAAATTATTCTTGCCCTCAGCAAATATTGCTATTTAAATAATCAGATTTTACAAAAAAATGTTATGTTTTGTACTTTGCTTAATTTGAAGATTTAGCCTATATTTATTTGGGCTAGATCTATGCTGTGGCATTGCATAGGAACATAATAACATAACAATAAACATAATAAACTGAGATAAATAATACAGTTGTTACCAATACAACTATATAATATCAAATATAATATCAAATTGCATACATGTTTAAACCTAGACTTTCATTGTTAAAAAAATATATTATTTATGAGTTGGAATGTCTCAGTATCAGCATATCAAAATATTGATGGGAACCTTAAATATTTATGTATCACCAGATGACGTTTCTAAGTTAGTATTTCTTAAAATTCAATATGGAAAAAAATGATTAAAAAAGTGGCTTTGAATTAAATCAAGGCAATCATTTCTTAAAGTGTACATGGATCACATCTCAATGTGAGTGATTACTTGTAAAACTGAGGCGTTGTTTTTCAGCCTCAGGGGCCTTCCTTTCAACAGCTCTCAGTCGCCGAAGATCTCTCTTTGCATCCCAATCGCTTAATCACGCGTCAGGTTCAGCGCACGAAGGTCATGTGGGTTATGTGCGGCAGACGAAACTGTAATTAGAGCGAGGTATCCCACAAGACCTCGGGTCAGGTACACAGGGCAAAACCAAATTAGTAGCCGTCCGTCGCTGGAGACGCAGGTCATACTTCAGCGTGACCGACGTACTCCGATAAGGGAAAAGTGCACACAAAGCTGTAGATTAGAGGCTTTAATTTTAGGATGGCGAAAGCTTTACCTCAGTTCTGTCACCTGTGCTGCCAGCTTCTAGCACTTTTATTCAGAATGTAAAAGGTCAGATTTTCTTTCAGCGTATATTAAACTCAAACCCAGAGCCTTAACAGAGGCATTTAGCCTGGAGAGGTCATGGAGTCCTTGTGGCTAAAGAAAGTGTAATTAGAAATCTGTTTACAACATGTTCTCAAAAAGTGTCATTTATTGTGTATGTGTATAAATCCTTGTTTTTCATATTTTTATTTACAGTTGGAAAAATATTTTAGATGCATCTATACAGATTCACTTTTTTCTGCTATATAATATCTGCATTGCAGAACCATGATTTATAGTGTATATATCTCATTCACCGCTATAGAATTTACCCAGCTGTAATGGCTTCCTCTTAAGAAACCCAGAAATGTGAAAAGAGTCCATAATTTGAATGTGTTATTTTTTCCATAATTAATCGCACCAAATTTACATGTTAAATCGACAGCCCTATTAATTAATATAATACATTAATCAATCATCGGTATCTTTTATCATATTGCTGTTGCTGCCTTTTTATAAGAGCAATAAACCACTGCGTTATAGTGACAGCGAGGAAATTTCAGGCCCTCAACTCTCAGCATTCACTCTGAGAAACGCAACTCTGTGCATGGTACTCAGTAGCAATCCCCTTTCAAATCTCCTCAATATTTTGCCGCACAAAACAGAGAATGACTTCTCTCCCGACTCGTCTCTCTCTTTGATTTGCTCTTATCGGTTCTGTGGAATCGTTCTGTCACGAATCCGGTCAGTGGCCTTCTGGACGATTGCCACTAGAGGTCATTCTACCATTACATTGACTCTCACACTACATCTCTCTCTTTGATTTGCTCTTATCGGTTCTGTGGAATCGTGAAAGGCAGCCGATGGAAAAGAGGAGAGAGAGTAGGAGGGAGATAAAACACTTTTATTCGTCCTTAAATCCTCCGAGAAATGAGAGAGGGTGAGATGTCACAGTGGGACTGTAATGAAGAGCGAGCGCTAAAACATGCTCCATTGGATGAGTGTATCCCTTCTTTATTGAGTGTATCTCCTTGGGGGAAATGGAGTGAGTGAGAAGGGGAAGACCTTGGAGAGTGGCATCAACTGGGACACACACACACACACACACACACACACACACACATACACACAGCTTCAGTCCCGAAGAGCATTTACCCGTGGAACTGTTACCTTTATGCCATGTTGGTGACAAATAAGAGAAAAAAGAGATTTGAAGTTCCTGCATGAATTGGGGATCAGAAACGCAATTGAGGTGAAGGCAAAAGGCACCTTAATGTGGGATGTACAGTTACAGGTGCAGTGAAGTCCAGTCGCTGAACTGCAGAATGTGGTTTCTTTGGCTTTCATTACACTGTCCCTGGAATTTCAAGGGCCTCTGTTCTGTGGAAGCAATTTTCAGCTGTTTTCAGGTCACTGTGGGTTATGAGGGCAGCTCACATTTACACAATATTCAGCAGAGTTTGTTTTATTTATGTGCTTTTTCTTAGCTTCACAGCTAGAACACAATGCTTTACTGTGTTTAAGGTTTTAAATTGTGAATAAATGTCACATCAACCCTGTCTTAAAGTACTTTAATGCACAGAGACATCTATAAGTTCAGTGCACACTGTGATTTGCTGTGGTCGAATTGTGAGAATCACAAAAGATTTATTTTGTTGTTGGGCAAGATAATAAGTCTGTGAACTCTAAAGTAAGACATGCTCACAGACAAATGATTGACATGTCTTTTGCTAGCTTGTCTTTTTTTTTTTTAAAGAAATACTAATATAATGCAATTATTTTCAGCAAGACCACATTAAATTGATTAAATGCGATAAAGACATTTTACAAAACATTTATATTTAAAATAAATGCTGTTTTTTTTACTATAATTTTCATTAAGGATTCCTGAACTAATGCATCACAATTTCAACAAAGATATTAAGCGGCACAACCGTTTTTAACATTGATAATAATAAGAAATGCTTTTTAAACACCAAATCAGCATATCAGAAGGATTTCTGAAGGATCATGTAACACTGAAGCCTGGAGTAATGGCTGCTGAGAATTTAGTTTTGCCATCATAAGAGTAAATTACATTTTAAAGTATATTGAAATATAAAGCAGTAATTTTAAATTGGGTCCCACTTTATATTAAGTGTCCCTAATACCTGTGAACTTACATAGTAACTAGATGTGTACATAGTATGTAACCACAGTGTAAGTACACATTGGTACATAGTATCTACAGCTCTAATATTTGTGTAACTACACATCTGTAACAACCCTGTCACGAATCCGGTCCGTGGCCTTCTGGCCGATTGCCACTAGAGGTCATTCTACCATTACATTGACTCTCACACTACACAGACTGTTACATGTCACTCCGGACTACAGTTCCCATCATTCATTGCACTTATACAGCTGAATACACTGATCACACAGCCATCACATTTCACACGCTCACCTGAGAGCCATTACACACTCTATTTAACACTCTCTCAGTTCCTGTTCAGATCGCCATGTATTGTTCTGCGTTTATCACTCATCTAGCGATAGCTGCATTACCGAGCCTAGTGTCTTGTTTTCATCGTCTTGCCTTGTCTGTTTCCCCGTGTTCTGATCACTGCCTGTGTACCTGGATTATCCCTCGAGTCTCGCCCAATTGGATACTGTTCGCCCCTGCCTGGACCTTTGCCTTGTACCTGGATTATCCCTCTTGCCTTGCCATCAATATACCTGTTTGCCATTGTCTGACCTATGCCTGTTTTTGACCACGTCTCTTGTGAATAAAGCCTTGCAGATGGATCCGCACGCTTCCTGTGTTCCCTCCGTTACAAACCCACTGAATGGTATGTTTAAATACAAATGTGTAACAGGACATTGGTATCAACACTTTTTGGTAATGAAGTACAAATGTGTAAGAGGACTAACAGCACTTTTTGGTAAAGAAAGTGTTACACTTTATATTAGATTTATCATGTAATTACTCTGATGTTACAGAAATATTACAGCTGTAGATACTATGTGCCAATGTGTACTTAAACTGTGGTTACATACTACGTACACATTTAGTTGCTATGTAAGTACACAGGTATTAGGGACACTTAATATAAAGTGGGACCATTTAATTTTTAATAATATTTCACAATATGATTGTTTTTGTGCGTTTTTTTTTTTATCAAATAAATGCAGCCTTGGTGCACATAAAAATATCTTAGCAACCCCAATATTCTGAACGGTAGTGTACAGTATATGATGCAAAATAATATTGTGTCAAACGTTGCCTTAAAGTTCTGATCGATTTATCAAAATTACCTTGAGTTCGCAGTCCACAAATTCTTTTTTAGCCAGCTGCAGACTCTTTTTTTTTCCAGACAAAACAGTGCCAACTTTAACATATAGGCTTACTTGTGTTTATTTATTTATATCTATATTTATTTATTGTGGTGCAAATTTTCTATTTATTTATTTAATTAATTAATTAATTAATTAATTAATT